>NW_022262513.1:0-57919 GCF_002021735.2 Oncorhynchus kisutch
ACCACATCCTGCTCCAATACCCAACTGTTGAACTTTTGAGGCCAGTTTTTCCAGCGGACCAGTAACCATTTTTTACCCTTTTCTCTCTTCTGATCTAGAATCTCCTCCACGTGAAAGACTTTGTCTTTACCCAACTGGACCTTCTGTAATTCCTTCTCATAAAAAGATCCCTCTATAAGATCCCCGTCATAATCTTTTAATTTGTAGACCGGCGGAATGCGTGGCAGACATTCGGTAACGGTAAACAACTCCGAGCTAAAGCCTTGTTCGTATTTTTTGTCGAAAACACCCCTCAACTTTGATATACGCACCAAGTCACCCACTAGGAATTTAAAAGTCATTTTTTTCTTACGGCGAAGTGGGAACAAACCATACATATTTTTAAAGACTTGAAAAGAGTTTTCCGAAGAGACCTCCGAGGGCTTCATACGTATAGTCTTATGGTAGCTGTGGTTGTACCCGTTTACTAAATCCTGAACTATGTCTGTATATCGGTTGGTGTTGTGAGCTGTAAAATAGCGCCACATCCGCTCTTTCAAAGTCCTATTAAAGCGTTCCACAACCGAAGCTTTCAAATCAGAGCCTGTAGCAAAATGTACTATATTATACTTATTCATTAGCTTCTGAAATGTTTGATTAAAAAATTCTTTTCCGCCATCCGTCTGCACTTTCTTGGGGGCGCCTCCTGCCTTCAAGATCGATTCAAAGGCCCTGGTCACCTCTGCCCCGCTCTTATTTTTTAACACCCTTACATAGGCTAATTTAGAGAAAATATCTATAACCGTTAGCATGTAGCGATTTCCATCATTTTTATCGGCAAGGGACTGCATGTCACATAGATCCGCCTGAAATTGGGATAATGGATGCGTAGAAAAAACTCTATTTCTTGGAAAATGTTTTCTTACAGGTTTATGTAGAGTGTAGGCATCTTGCTCTGATAACCATTCATTCACTTTAGCATCGCTTAACAGACTACCTGTTTCTTCGACTATAGCTCTCTGTAAACGCTCTTTACCCCCATAAGACCCGGGGTTAGAGGGATTATAATATATGTTTTTCAACAGCTGCTCAGCCATCCTTCTTGCCTCTCTGAGGTACAATAACTGTAATGAGCCACTTTCATATAACGACAACATTTCAGTTTGTGAATTTTTATTTTAAGAATGCAACAATTATTACGTATACAGACAATTCAGGATTTGTTGCAAGATACAAGTCCCCGTTTTCTCAACAATCACAGCATGCAACACCCTGTATATATTGTTTAGATTTACAGGTTTGTTTCGCTGAATTTTTAAAACACACACGTCTGATATATAAGTATATAAACAACAAATATGATACACATTCACATTAAAGGGTGGTTCAAACAAATAATGTAAAATCTTAGCCAAAGTTATTTCTAGTTCTTCAGAATCCTCAACAAGCCTTGATACCATATGTGACCATTGTAAACTCTCGCCCGTATGTCGGACATGTTTCATGATTTGCTCCATTTTTAACACACGCTCTACAATAACCCCTGTATTGTGGGTTGTGTAGAACTTTACATTGTTCACTTTATTTTCAATAATCTGATGCATAACATTTGTAAGGTCTCTCAAAAGAAAAAATGTATTTATTCGCTCAAACATCGTAGACACATAGTTACCCATAGCTCTAAATAAACAAAATGTCACTCGGTCTCTTGGGATTTATTGAGCCAGAAAAGCATCACATCAGCCATCACAGCTTCCCTGTATTTGTTGTCGTCCACCAGGGTGTGTCGGATTTCTTTGAGTTTCTCATGGATGAAGAGGGCCTCCTTCAGTTCATGTAGGAAGGCTTCGGTTACCCCGTAAACTCTAGGGATAGACGGCGCAATACCCATAGACTCCAGGGCGATGACCAGCGCTGGTATAAAACGGCAGGACCACAGTCTTTTCACCAGCTCCTCAAAATGATTGAAAAAGTAGTATCTAGGAGGGTCGTAGAGGCAAGGATGACGACGCTGGCTGGGATGATTGATCTCACAGCCGATGCATTTTTCTCGTATATATTCGCCAATCACCACGTTTAAAAGTGTAGCTACAGAGGCCTTGATTGTATCCACAAAAATAGTACTGGCCACCCCATCAAACACATCCTCAGGCTGGGTAAATGTCGGGGGTGTCACGGGTCTTGCCAGGGGTGCGTAGAGTGTAGGGCTTCGTGGCATAGAGTCTTTAGTGTCGGGCCCCCATGACGTAGTGGCTTCCTCGTAGATGGTCTGGAGATCCATGGTGTATGCTGAAATGAAGAACTGTCTGCTTTTTTCTTTTTATTGTAGAACAAGGCCCTTGGGTATCTGGGGGGGCGGGGTTAAAGCATCCGCTTACTTAGTTTTCTTCTGACGCTGTATCTTCTTGAGGCTCTTTTGCATCGTAATCTTTACGATTCGTATATATTATGCACTTCTTTAAATGAACAAGGCTCTGACGCTGTTGGCTCTGTACAAAGAGAGCATCCAACGGTTGCAACATTTTCAATTCCAGTACATCCCAACTGCTTAAAAGGAATAAGCAGACGCAGTCGGGTATCCCAGTCAGGCCACCACCCCTAAGTTTGTGGTTTCGGATTGCCTCGGTGCCGATATAGAACTCCACGCTGCCGCACGGTCGGCCATTCTTTCTTTGTATTTTCACCCTGTGAAATATTTGTCCTGAGGAGTCCGGGGTACCTTCCCAACGGGTCTCGTGGCCCGTGAACACACTATACCCCTTGGTGATAAGGCTCAGTTCAGGACACACAACTTGCGAAAAACCGACCAGTCTTCAACACCATATTCCAAGCCTACAGTCTGGTCTGTATATTCTTCTCCTTCATCTACCGTATAGAGGGTCACTCTACAGGCCAGGTAATCAAACCGATACCCCCACTGCTGGCCATTAGACATCAACACTTGATCTGTCAGAGCATTTGCTTGGCGGTATTTGGGTTCTATACACATTTAAAAAACGTTTTTTTGGCGCATCATATATTGCTGGTTGATACTTTGCCCTTGCTCTATGGGCAACCCGAAGGCCTGTTTCAGTTGTTACAGTCATCACTGCTTTGGTACCGATCCCAAATTCCATGGTTATTCTTAAGATCTTGTGCACTCTTAAACAGGTATTGTTCAGCGGCTTTATAAGGGGCCTTAACCAACCCAAACCGTGAGAAACAGTAACAGGTTGACCTGACACATGGTCACTTACTCAACCCAGGGCATGCACCCTTCTACATGACATAGGGTCATAAATCATTACATAGGGTCATAAATCAGGCTTGGGTCATCAATCATTAACGGCCTGTCAAAGGGACCCTTACTCACCCCATAGCCCCCACCTAACCAGGCTTGTCTATCAGGCTTGGGTCATCAATCATTAACGGCCTGTCAAATGGACCCTTACTCACCCCATAGCCCCCACCTAACCAGGCTTGCCTGACCAGAAGACATGCACACGTCATCACTACATAGGGTTCACATAGCGTTCACATAGGTTCACATAGGGTCATCAATCAAAATTTTGACCCGTGACATCTACTCTATTCTCTCTCTACAGTATATCTAGCTGGTCTGTCATAATATAATAGAGACAGTAGATCTAGCTGGTCTGTCATAATATAATAGAGACAGTAGATCTAGCTGGTCTGTCATAATATAATAGAGACAGTAGATCTAGCTGGTCTGTCATAATATAATAGAGACAGTAGATCTAGCTGGTCTGTCATAATATAATAGAGACAGTAGATCTAGCTGGTCTGTCATAATATAATAGAGACAGTAGATCTAGCTGGTCTGTCATAATATAATAGAGACAGTAGATCTAGCTGGTCTGTCATAATATAATAGAGACAGTAGATCTAGCTGGTCTGTCATAATATAATAGAGACAGTAGATCTAGCTGGTCTGTCATAATATAATAGAGACAGTAGATCTAGCTGGTCTGTCATAATATAATAGAGACAGTAGATCTAGCTGGTCTGTCATAATATAATAGAGACAGTAGATCTAGCTGGTCTGTCATAATATAATAGAGACAGTAGATCTAGCTGGTCTGTCATAATATAATAGAGACAGTAGATCTAGCTGGTCTGTCATAATATAATAGAGACAGTAGATCTAGCTGGTCTGTCATAATATAATAGAGACAGTAGATCTAGCTGGTCTGTCATAATATAATAGAGACAGTAGATCTAGCTGGTCTGTCATAATATAATAGAGACAGTAGATCTAGCTGGTCTGTCATAATATAATAGAGACAGTAGATCTAGCTGGTCTGTCATAATATAATAGAGACAGTAGATCTAGCTGGTCTGTCATAATATAATAGAGACAGTAGATCTAGCTGGTCTGTCATATTATAATAGAGACAGTAGATCTAGCTGGTCTGTCATAATATAATAGAGACAGTAGATCTAGCTGGTCTGTCATAATATAATAGAGACAGTAGATCTAGCTGGTCTGTCATAATATAATAGAGACAGTAGATCTAGCTGGTCTGTCATAATATAATAGAGACAGTAGATCTAGCTGGTCTGTCATAATATAATAGAGACAGTAGATCTAGCTGGTCTGTCATAATATAATAGAGACAGTAGATCTAGCTGGTCTGTCATAATATAATAGAGACAGTAGATCTAGCTGGTCTGTCATAATATAATAGAGACAGTAGATCTAGCTGGTCTGTCATAATATAATAGAGACAGTAGATCTAGCTGGTCTGTCATAATATAATAGAGACAGTAGATCTAGCTGGTCTGTCATAATATAATAGAGACAGTAGATCTAGCTGGTCTGTCATAATATAATAGAGACAGTAGATCTAGCTGGTCTGTCATAATATAATAGAGACAGTAGATCTAGCTGGTCTGTCATAATATAATAGAGAGATCTAGCTGGTCTGTCATAATATATAGAGACAGTAGATCTAGCTGGTCTGTCATAATATAATAGAGACAGTAGATCTAGCTGGTCTGTCATAATATAATAGAGACAGTAGATCTAGCTGGTCTGTCATAATATAATAGAGACAGTAGATCTAGCTGGTCTGTCATAATATAATAGAGACAGTAGATCTAGCTGGTCTGTCATAATATAATAGAGACAGTAGATCTAGCTGGTCTGTCATAATATAATAGAGACAGTAGATCTAGCTGGTCTGTCATAATATAATAGAGACAGTAGATCTAGCTGGTCTGTCATAATATAATAGAGACAGTAGATCTAGCTGGTCTGTCATAATATAATAGAGACAGTAGATCTAGCTGGTCTGTCATAATATAATAGAGACAGTAGATCTAGCTGGTCTGTCATAATATAATAGAGACAGTAGATCTAGCTGGTCTGTCATAATATAATAGAGACAGTAGATCTAGCTGGTCTGTCATAATATAATAGAGACAGTAGATCTAGCTGGTCTGTCATAATATAATAGAGACAGTAGATCTAGCTGGTCTGTCATAATATAATAGAGACAGTAGATCTAGCTGGTCTGTCATAATATAATAGAGACAGTAGATCTAGCTGGTCTGTCATAATATAATAGAGACAGTAGATCTAGCTGGTCTGTCATAATATAATAGAGACAGTAGATCTAGCTGGTCTGTCATAATATAATAGAGACAGTAGATCTAGCTGGTCTGTCATAATATAATAGAGACAGTAGATCTAGCTGGTCTGTCATAATATAATAGAGACAGTAGATCTAGCTGGTCTGTCATAATATAATAGAGACAGTAGATCTAGCTGGTCTGTCATAATATAATAGAGACAGTAGATCTAGCTGGTCTGTCATAATATAATAGAGACAGTAGATCTAGCTGGTCTGTCATAATATAATAGAGACAGTAGATCTAGCTGGTCTGTCATAATATAATAGAGACAGTAGATCTAGCTGGTCTGTCATAATATAATAGAGACAGTAGATCTAGCTGGTCTGTCATAATATAATAGAGACAGTAGATCTAGCTGGTCTGTCATAATATAATAGAGACAGTAGATCTAGCTGGTCTGTCATAATATAATAGAGACAGTAGATCTAGCTGGTCTGTCATAATATAATAGAGACAGTAGATCTAGCTGGTCTGTCATAATATAATAGAGACAGTAGATCTAGCTGGTCTGTCATAATATAATAGAGACAGTAGATCTAGCTGGTCTGTCATAATATAATAGAGACAGTAGATCTAGCTGGTCTGTCATAATATAATAGAGACAGTAGATCTAGCTGGTCTGTCATAATATAATAGAGACAGTAGATCTAGCTGGTCTGTCATAATATAATAGAGACAGTAGATCTAGCTGGTCTGTCATAATATAATAGAGACAGTAGATCTAGCTGGTCTGTCATAATATAATAGAGACAGTAGATCTAGCTGGTCTGTCATAATATAATAGAGACAGTAGATCTAGCTGGTCTGTCATAATATAATAGAGACAGTAGATCTAGCTGGTCTGTCATAATATAATAGAGACAGTAGATCTAGCTGGTCTGTCATAATATAATAGAGACAGTAGATCTAGCTGGTCTGTCATAATATAATAGAGACAGTAGATCTAGCTGGTCTGTCATAATATAATAGAGACAGTAGATCTAGCTGGTCTGTCATAATATAATAGAGACAGTAGATCTAGCTGGTCTGTCATAATATAATAGAGACAGTAGATCTAGCTGGTCTGTCATAATATAATAGAGACAGTAGATCTAGCTGGTCTGTCATAATATAATAGAGACAGTAGATCTAGCTGGTCTGTCATAATATAATAGAGACAGTAGATCTAGCTGGTCTGTCATAATATAATAGAGACAGTAGATCTAGCTGGTCTGTCATAATATAATAGAGACAGTAGATCTAGCTGGTCTGTCATAATATAATAGAGACAGTAGATCTAGCTGGTCTGTCATAATATAATAGAGACAGTAGATCTAGCTGGTCTGTCATAATATAATAGAGACAGTAGATCTAGCTGGTCTGTCATAATATAATAGAGACAGTAGATCTAGCTGGTCTGTCATAATATAATAGAGACAGTAGATCTAGCTGGTCTGTCATAATATAATAGAGACAGTAGATCTAGCTGGTCTGTCATAATATAATAGAGACAGTAGATCTAGCTGGTCTGTCATAATATAATAGAGACAGTAGATCTAGCTGGTCTGTCATAATATAATAGAGACAGTAGATCTAGCTGGTCTGTCATAATATAATAGAGACAGTAGATCTAGCTGGTCTGTCATAATATAATAGAGACAGTAGATCTAGCTGGTCTGTCATAATATAATAGAGACAGTAGATCTAGCTGGTCTGTCATAATATAATAGAGACAGTAGATCTAGCTGGTCTGTCATAATATAATAGAGACAGTAGATCTAGCTGGTCTGTCATAATATAATAGAGACAGTAGATCTAGCTGGTCTGTCATAATATAATAGAGACAGTAGATCTAGCTGGTCTGTCATAATATAATAGAGACAGTAGATCTAGCTGGTCTGTCATAATATAATAGAGACAGTAGATCTAGCTGGTCTGTCATAATATAATAGAGACAGTAGATCTAGCTGGTCTGTCATAATATAATAGAGACAGTAGATCTAGCTGGTCTGTCATAATATAATAGAGACAGTAGATCTAGCTGGTCTGTCATAATATAATAGAGACAGTAGATCTAGCTGGTCTGTCATAATATAATAGAGACAGTAGATCTAGCTGGTCTGTCATAATATAATAGAGACAGTAGATCTAGCTGGTCTGTCATAATATAATAGAGACAGTAGATCTAGCTGGTCTGTCATAATATAATAGAGACAGTAGATCTAGCTGGTCTGTCATAATATAATAGAGACAGTAGATCTAGCTGGTCTGTCATAATATAATAGAGACAGTAGATCTAGCTGGTCTGTCATAATATAATAGAGACAGTAGATCTAGCTGGTCTGTCATAATATAATAGAGACAGTAGATCTAGCTGGTCTGTCATAATATAATAGAGACAGTAGATCTAGCTGGTCTGTCATAATATAATAGAGACAGTAGATCTAGCTGGTCTGTCATAATATAATAGAGACAGTAGATCTAGCTGGTCTGTCATAATATAATAGAGACAGTAGATCTAGCTGGTCTGTCATAATATAATAGAGACAGTAGATCTAGCTGGTCTGTCATAATATAATAGAGACAGTAGATCTAGCTGGTCTGTCATAATATAATAGAGACAGTAGATCTAGCTGGTCTGTCATAATATAATAGAGACAGTAGATCTAGCTGGTCTGTCATAATATAATAGAGACAGTAGATCTAGCTGGTCTGTCATAATATAATAGAGACAGTAGATCTAGCTGGTCTGTCATAATATAATAGAGACAGTAGATCTAGCTGGTCTGTCATAATATAATAGAGACAGTAGATCTAGCTGGTCTGTCATAATATAATAGAGACAGTAGATCTAGCTGGTCTGTCATAATATAATAGAGACAGTAGATCTAGCTGGTCTGTCATAATATAATAGAGACAGTAGATCTAGCTGGTCTGTCATAATATAATAGAGACAGTAGATAGCTGGTCTGTCTGTCATATATATAGAGACAGTAGATCTAGCTGGTCTGTCATAATATAATAGAGACAGTAGATCTAGCTGGTCTGTCATAATATAATAGAGACAGTAGATCTAGCTGGTCTGTCATAATATAATAGAGACAGTAGATCTAGCTGGTCTGTCATAATATAATAGAGACAGTAGATCTAGCTGGTCTGTCATAATATAATAGAGACAGTAGATCTAGCTGGTCTGTCATAATATAATAGAGACAGTAGATCTAGCTGGTCTGTCATAATATAATAGAGACAGTAGATCTAGCTGGTCTGTCATAATATAATAGAGACAGTAGATCTAGCTGGTCTGTCATAATATAATAGAGACAGTAGATCTAGCTGGTCTGTCATAATATAATAGAGACAGTAGATCTAGCTGGTCTGTCATAATATAATAGAGACAGTAGATCTAGCTGGTCTGTCATAATATAATAGAGACAGTAGATCTAGCTGGTCTGTCATAATATAATAGAGACAGTAGATCTAGCTGGTCTGTCATAATATAATAGAGACAGTAGATCTAGCTGGTCTGTCATAATATAATAGAGACAGTAGATCTAGCTGGTCTGTCATAATATAATAGAGACAGTAGATCTAGCTGGTCTGTCATAATATAATAGAGACAGTAGATCTAGCTGGTCTGTCATAATATAATAGAGACAGTAGATCTAGCTGGTCTGTCATAATATAATAGAGACAGTAGATCTAGCTGGTCTGTCATAATATAATAGAGACAGTAGATCTAGCTGGTCTGTCATAATATAATAGAGACAGTAGATCTAGCTGGTCTGTCATAATATAATAGAGACAGTAGATCTAGCTGGTCTGTCATAATATAATAGAGACAGTAGATCTAGCTGGTCTGTCATAATATAATAGAGACAGTAGATCTAGCTGGTCTGTCATAATATAATAGAGACAGTAGATCTAGCTGGTCTGTCATAATATAATAGAGACAGTAGATCTAGCTGGTCTGTCATAATATAATAGAGACAGTAGATCTAGCTGGTCTGTCATAATATAATAGAGACAGTAGATCTAGCTGGTCTGTCATAATATAATAGAGACAGTAGATCTAGCTGGTCTGTCATAATATAATAGAGACAGTAGATCTAGCTGGTCTGTCATAATATAATAGAGACAGTAGATCTAGCTGGTCTGTCATAATATAATAGAGACAGTAGATCTAGCTGGTCTGTCATAATATAATAGAGACAGTAGATCTAGCTGGTCTGTCATAATATAATAGAGACAGTAGATCTAGCTGGTCTGTCATAATATAATAGAGACAGTAGATCTAGCTGGTCTGTCATAATATAATAGAGACAGTAGATCTAGCTGGTCTGTCATAATATAATAGAGACAGTAGATCTAGCTGGTCTGTCATAATATAATAGAGACAGTAGATCTAGCTGGTCTGTCATAATATAATAGAGACAGTAGATCTAGCTGGTCTGTCATAATATAATAGAGACAGTAGATCTAGCTGGTCTGTCATAATATAATAGAGACAGTAGATCTAGCTGGTCTGTCATAATATAATAGAGACAGTAGATCTAGCTGGTCTGTCATAATATAATAGAGACAGTAGATCTAGCTGGTCTGTCATAATATAATAGAGACAGTAGATCTAGCTGGTCTGTCATAATATAATAGAGACAGTAGATCTAGCTGGTCTGTCATAATATAATAGAGACAGTAGATCTAGCTGGTCTGTCATAATATAATAGAGACAGTAGATCTAGCTGGTCTGTCATAATATAATAGAGACAGTAGATCTAGCTGGTCTGTCATAATATAATAGAGACAGTAGATCTAGCTGGTCTGTCATAATATAATAGAGACAGTAGATCTAGCTGGTCTGTCATAATATAATAGAGACAGTAGATCTAGCTGGTCTGTCATAATATAATAGAGACAGTAGATCTAGCTGGTCTGTCATAATATAATAGAGACAGTAGATCTAGCTGGTCTGTCATAATATAATAGAGACAGTAGATCTAGCTGGTCTGTCATAATATAATAGAGACAGTAGATCTAGCTGGTCTGTCATAATATAATAGAGACAGTAGATCTAGCTGGTCTGTCATAATATAATAGAGACAGTAGATCTAGCTGGTCTGTCATAATATAATAGAGACAGTAGATCTAGCTGGTCTGTCATAATATAATAGAGACAGTAGATCTAGCTGGTCTGTCATAATATAATAGAGACAGTAGATCTAGCTGGTCTGTCATAATATAATAGAGACAGTAGATCTAGCTGGTCTGTCATAATATAATAGAGACAGTAGATCTAGCTGGTCTGTCATAATATAATAGAGACAGTAGATCTAGCTGGTCTGTCATAATATAATAGAGACAGTAGATCTAGCTGGTCTGTCATAATATAATAGAGACAGTAGATCTAGCTGGTCTGTCATAATATAATAGAGACAGTAGATCTAGCTGGTCTGTCATAATATAATAGAGACAGTAGATCTAGCTGGTCTGTCATAATATAATAGAGACAGTAGATCTAGCTGGTCTGTCATAATATAATAGAGACAGTAGATCTAGCTGGTCTGTCATAATATAATAGAGACAGTAGATCTAGCTGGTCTGTCATAATATAATAGAGACAGTAGATCTAGCTGGTCTGTCATAATATAATAGAGACAGTAGATCTAGCTGGTCTGTCATAATATAATAGAGACAGTAGATCTAGCTGGTCTGTCATAATATAATAGAGACAGTAGATCTAGCTGGTCTGTCATAATATAATAGAGACAGTAGATCTAGCTGGTCTGTCATAATATAATAGAGACAGTAGATCTAGCTGGTCTGTCATAATATAATAGAGACAGTAGATCTAGCTGGTCTGTCATAATATAATAGAGACAGTAGATCTAGCTGGTCTGTCATAATATAATAGAGACAGTAGATCTAGCTGGTCTGTCATAATATAATAGAGACAGTAGATCTAGCTGGTCTGTCATAATATAATAGAGACAGTAGATCTAGCTGGTCTGTCATAATATAATAGAGACAGTAGATCTAGCTGGTCTGTCATAATATAATAGAGACAGTAGATCTAGCTGGTCTGTCATAATATAATAGAGACAGTAGATCTAGCTGGTCTGTCATAATATAATAGAGACAGTAGATCTAGCTGGTCTGTCATAATATAATAGAGACAGTAGATCTAGCTGGTCTGTCATAATATAATAGAGACAGTAGATCTAGCTGGTCTGTCATAATATAATAGAGACAGTAGATCTAGCTGGTCTGTCATAATATAATAGAGACAGTAGATCTAGCTGGTCTGTCATAATATAATAGAGACAGTAGATCTAGCTGGTCTGTCATAATATAATAGAGACAGTAGATCTAGCTGGTCTGTCATAATATAATAGAGACAGTAGATCTAGCTGGTCTGTCATAATATAATAGAGACAGTAGATCTAGCTGGTCTGTCATAATATAATAGAGACAGTAGATCTAGCTGGTCTGTCATAATATAATAGAGACAGTAGATCTAGCTGGTCTGTCATAATATAATAGAGACAGTAGATCTAGCTGGTCTGTCATAATATAATAGAGACAGTAGATCTAGCTGGTCTGTCATAATATAATAGAGACAGTAGATCTAGCTGGTCTGTCATAATATAATAGAGACAGTAGATCTAGCTGGTCTGTCATAATATAATAGAGACAGTAGATCTAGCTGGTCTGTCATAATATAATAGAGACAGTAGATCTAGCTGGTCTGTCATAATATAATAGAGACAGTAGATCTAGCTGGTCTGTCATAATATAATAGAGACAGTAGATCTAGCTGGTCTGTCATAATATAATAGAGACAGTAGATCTAGCTGGTCTGTCATAATATAATAGAGACAGTAGATCTAGCTGGTCTGTCATAATATAATAGAGACAGTAGATCTAGCTGGTCTGTCATAATATAATAGAGACAGTAGATCTAGCTGGTCTGTCATAATATAATAGAGACAGTAGATCTAGCTGGTCTGTCATAATATAATAGAGACAGTAGATCTAGCTGGTCTGTCATAATATAATAGAGACAGTAGATCTAGCTGGTCTGTCATAATATAATAGAGACAGTAGATCTAGCTGGTCTGTCATAATATAATAGAGACAGTAGATCTAGCTGGTCTGTCATAATATAATAGAGACAGTAGATCTAGCTGGTCTGTCATAATATAATAGAGACAGTAGATCTAGCTGGTCTGTCATAATATAATAGAGACAGTAGATCTAGCTGGTCTGTCATAATATAATAGAGACAGTAGATCTAGCTGGTCTGTCATAATATAATAGAGACAGTAGATCTAGCTGGTCTGTCATAATATAATAGAGACAGTAGATCTAGCTGGTCTGTCATAATATAATAGAGACAGTAGATCTAGCTGGTCTGTCATAATATAATAGAGACAGTAGATCTAGCTGGTCTGTCATAATATAATAGAGACAGTAGATCTAGCTGGTCTGTCATAATATAATAGAGACAGTAGATCTAGCTGGTCTGTCATAATATAATAGAGACAGTAGATCTAGCTGGTCTGTCATAATATAATAGAGACAGTAGATCTAGCTGGTCTGTCATAATATAATAGAGACAGTAGATCTAGCTGGTCTGTCATAATATAATAGAGACAGTAGATCTAGCTGGTCTGTCATAATATAATAGAGACAGTAGATCTAGCTGGTCTGTCATAATATAATAGAGACAGTAGATCTAGCTGGTCTGTCATAATATAATAGAGACAGTAGATCTAGCTGGTCTGTCATAATATAATAGAGACAGTAGATCTAGCTGGTCTGTCATAATATAATAGAGACAGTAGATCTAGCTGGTCTGTCATAATATAATAGAGACAGTAGATCTAGCTGGTCTGTCATAATATAATAGAGACAGTAGATCTAGCTGGTCTGTCATAATATAATAGAGACAGTAGATCTAGCTGGTCTGTCATAATATAATAGAGACAGTAGATCTAGCTGGTCTGTCATAATATAATAGAGACAGTAGATCTAGCTGGTCTGTCATAATATAATAGAGACAGTAGATCTAGCTGGTCTGTCATAATATAATAGAGACAGTAGATCTAGCTGGTCTGTCATAATATAATAGAGACAGTAGATCTAGCTGGTCTGTCATAATATAATAGAGACAGTAGATCTAGCTGGTCTGTCATAATATAATAGAGACAGTAGATCTAGCTGGTCTGTCATAATATAATAGAGACAGTAGATCTAGCTGGTCTGTCATAATATAATAGAGACAGTAGATCTAGCTGGTCTGTCATAATATAATAGAGACAGTAGATCTAGCTGGTCTGTCATAATATAATAGAGACAGTAGATCTAGCTGGTCTGTCATAATATAATAGAGACAGTAGATCTAGCTGGTCTGTCATAATATAATAGAGACAGTAGATCTAGCTGGTCTGTCATAATATAATAGAGACAGTAGATCTAGCTGGTCTGTCATAATATAATAGAGACAGTAGATCTAGCTGGTCTGTCATAATATAATAGAGACAGTAGATCTAGCTGGTCTGTCATAATATAATAGAGACAGTAGATCTAGCTGGTCTGTCATAATATAATAGAGACAGTAGATCTAGCTGGTCTGTCATAATATAATAGAGACAGTAGATCTAGCTGGTCTGTCATAATATAATAGAGACAGTAGATCTAGCTGGTCTGTCATAATATAATAGAGACAGTAGATCTAGCTGGTCTGTCATAATATAATAGAGACAGTAGATCTAGCTGGTCTGTCATAATATAATAGAGACAGTAGATCTAGCTGGTCTGTCATAATATAATAGAGACAGTAGATCTAGCTGGTCTGTCATAATATAATAGAGACAGTAGATCTAGCTGGTCTGTCATAATATAATAGAGACAGTAGATCTAGCTGGTCTGTCATAATATAATAGAGACAGTAGATCTAGCTGGTCTGTCATAATATAATAGAGACAGTAGATCTAGCTGGTCTGTCATAATATAATAGAGACAGTAGATCTAGCTGGTCTGTCATAATATAATAGAGACAGTAGATCTAGCTGGTCTGTCATAATATAATAGAGACAGTAGATCTAGCTGGTCTGTCATAATATAATAGAGACAGTAGATCTAGCTGGTCTGTCATAATATAATAGAGACAGTAGATCTAGCTGGTCTGTCATAATATAATAGAGACAGTAGATCTAGCTGGTCTGTCATAATATAATAGAGACAGTAGATCTAGCTGGTCTGTCATAATATAATAGAGACAGTAGATCTAGCTGGTCTGTCATAATATAATAGAGACAGTAGATCTAGCTGGTCTGTCATAATATAATAGAGACAGTAGATCTAGCTGGTCTGTCATAATATAATAGAGACAGTAGATCTAGCTGGTCTGTCATAATATAATAGAGACAGTAGATCTAGCTGGTCTGTCATAATATAATAGAGACAGTAGATCTAGCTGGTCTGTCATAATATAATAGAGACAGTAGATCTAGCTGGTCTGTCATAATATAATAGAGACAGTAGATCTAGCTGGTCTGTCATAATATAATAGAGACAGTAGATCTAGCTGGTCTGTCATAATATAATAGAGACAGTAGATCTAGCTGGTCTGTCATAATATAATAGAGACAGTAGATCTAGCTGGTCTGTCATAATATAATAGAGACAGTAGATCTAGCTGGTCTGTCATAATATAATAGAGACAGTAGATCTAGCTGGTCTGTCATAATATAATAGAGACAGTAGATCTAGCTGGTCTGTCATAATATAATAGAGACAGTAGATCTAGCTGGTCTGTCATAATATAATAGAGACAGTAGATCTAGCTGGTCTGTCATAATATAATAGAGACAGTAGATCTAGCTGGTCTGTCATAATATAATAGAGACAGTAGATCTAGCTGGTCTGTCATAATATAATAGAGACAGTAGATCTAGCTGGTCTGTCATAATATAATAGAGACAGTAGATCTAGCTGGTCTGTCATAATATAATAGAGACAGTAGATCTAGCTGGTCTGTCATAATATAATAGAGACAGTAGATCTAGCTGGTCTGTCATAATATAATAGAGACAGTAGATCTAGCTGGTCTGTCATAATATAATAGAGACAGTAGATCTAGCTGGTCTGTCATAATATAATAGAGACAGTAGATCTAGCTGGTCTGTCATAATATAATAGAGACAGTAGATCTAGCTGGTCTGTCATAATATAATAGAGACAGTAGATCTAGCTGGTCTGTCATAATATAATAGAGACAGTAGATCTAGCTGGTCTGTCATAATATAATAGAGACAGTAGATCTAGCTGGTCTGTCATAATATAATAGAGACAGTAGATCTAGCTGGTCTGTCATAATATAATAGAGACAGTAGATCTAGCTGGTCTGTCATAATATAATAGAGACAGTAGATCTAGCTGGTCTGTCATAATATAATAGAGACAGTAGATCTAGCTGGTCTGTCATAATATAATAGAGACAGTAGATCTAGCTGGTCTGTCATAATATAATAGAGACAGTAGATCTAGCTGGTCTGTCATAATATAATAGAGACAGTAGATCTAGCTGGTCTGTCATAATATAATAGAGACAGTAGATCTAGCTGGTCTGTCATAATATAATAGAGACAGTAGATCTAGCTGGTCTGTCATAATATAATAGAGACAGTAGATCTAGCTGGTCTGTCATAATATAATAGAGACAGTAGATCTAGCTGGTCTGTCATAATATAATAGAGACAGTAGATCTAGCTGGTCTGTCATAATATAATAGAGACAGTAGATCTAGCTGGTCTGTCATAATATAATAGAGACAGTAGATCTAGCTGGTCTGTCATAATATAATAGAGACAGTAGATCTAGCTGGTCTGTCATAATATAATAGAGACAGTAGATCTAGCTGGTCTGTCATAATATAATAGAGACAGTAGATCTAGCTGGTCTGTCATAATATAATAGAGACAGTAGATCTAGCTGGTCTGTCATAATATAATAGAGACAGTAGATCTAGCTGGTCTGTCATAATATAATAGAGACAGTAGATCTAGCTGGTCTGTCATAATATAATAGAGACAGTAGATCTAGCTGGTCTGTCATAATATAATAGAGACAGTAGATCTAGCTGGTCTGTCATAATATAATAGAGACAGTAGATCTAGCTGGTCTGTCATAATATAATAGAGACAGTAGATCTAGCTGGTCTGTCATAATATAATAGAGACAGTAGATCTAGCTGGTCTGTCATAATATAATAGAGACAGTAGATCTAGCTGGTCTGTCATAATATAATAGAGACAGTAGATCTAGCTGGTCTGTCATAATATAATAGAGACAGTAGATCTAGCTGGTCTGTCATAATATAATAGAGACAGTAGATCTAGCTGGTCTGTCATAATATAATAGAGACAGTAGATCTAGCTGGTCTGTCATAATATAATAGAGACAGTAGATCTAGCTGGTCTGTCATAATATAATAGAGACAGTAGATCTAGCTGGTCTGTCATAATATAATAGAGACAGTAGATCTAGCTGGTCTGTCATAATATAATAGAGACAGTAGATCTAGCTGGTCTGTCATAATATAATAGAGACAGTAGATCTAGCTGGTCTGTCATAATATAATAGAGACAGTAGATCTAGCTGGTCTGTCATAATATAATAGAGACAGTAGATCTAGCTGGTCTGTCATAATATAATAGAGACAGTAGATCTAGCTGGTCTGTCATAATATAATAGAGACAGTAGATCTAGCTGGTCTGTCATAATATAATAGAGACAGTAGATCTAGCTGGTCTGTCATAATATAATAGAGACAGTAGATCTAGCTGGTCTGTCATAATATAATAGAGACAGTAGATCTAGCTGGTCTGTCATAATATAATAGAGACAGTAGATCTAGCTGGTCTGTCATAATATAATAGAGACAGTAGATCTAGCTGGTCTGTCATAATATAATAGAGACAGTAGATCTAGCTGGTCTGTCATAATATAATAGAGACAGTAGATCTAGCTGGTCTGTCATAATATAATAGAGACAGTAGATCTAGCTGGTCTGTCATAATATAATAGAGACAGTAGATCTAGCTGGTCTGTCATAATATAATAGAGACAGTAGATCTAGCTGGTCTGTCATAATATAATAGAGACAGTAGATCTAGCTGGTCTGTCATAATATAATAGAGACAGTAGATCTAGCTGGTCTGTCATAATATAATAGAGACAGTAGATCTAGCTGGTCTGTCATAATATAATAGAGACAGTAGATCTAGCTGGTCTGTCATAATATAATAGAGACAGTAGATCTAGCTGGTCTGTCATAATATAATAGAGACAGTAGATCTAGCTGGTCTGTCATAATATAATAGAGACAGTAGATCTAGCTGGTCTGTCATAATATAATAGAGACAGTAGATCTAGCTGGTCTGTCATAATATAATAGAGACAGTAGATCTAGCTGGTCTGTCATAATATAATAGAGACAGTAGATCTAGCTGGTCTGTCATAATATAATAGAGACAGTAGATCTAGCTGGTCTGTCATAATATAATAGAGACAGTAGATCTAGCTGGTCTGTCATAATATAATAGAGACAGTAGATCTAGCTGGTCTGTCATAATATAATAGAGACAGTAGATCTAGCTGGTCTGTCATAATATAATAGAGACAGTAGATCTAGCTGGTCTGTCATAATATAATAGAGACAGTAGATCTAGCTGGTCTGTCATAATATAATAGAGACAGTAGATCTAGCTGGTCTGTCATAATATAATAGAGACAGTAGATCTAGCTGGTCTGTCATAATATAATAGAGACAGTAGATCTAGCTGGTCTGTCATAATATAATAGAGACAGTAGATCTAGCTGGTCTGTCATAATATAATAGAGACAGTAGATCTAGCTGGTCTGTCATAATATAATAGAGACAGTAGATCTAGCTGGTCTGTCATAATATAATAGAGACAGTAGATCTAGCTGGTCTGTCATAATATAATAGAGACAGTAGATCTAGCTGGTCTGTCATAATATAATAGAGACAGTAGATCTAGCTGGTCTGTCATAATATAATAGAGACAGTAGATCTAGCTGGTCTGTCATAATATAATAGAGACAGTAGATCTAGCTGGTCTGTCATAATATAATAGAGACAGTAGATCTAGCTGGTCTGTCATAATATAATAGAGACAGTAGATCTAGCTGGTCTGTCATAATATAATAGAGACAGTAGATCTAGCTGGTCTGTCATAATATAATAGAGACAGTAGATCTAGCTGGTCTGTCATAATATAATAGAGACAGTAGATCTAGCTGGTCTGTCATAATATAATAGAGACAGTAGATCTAGCTGGTCTGTCATAATATAATAGAGACAGTAGATCTAGCTGGTCTGTCATAATATAATAGAGACAGTAGATCTAGCTGGTCTGTCATAATATAATAGAGACAGTAGATCTAGCTGGTCTGTCATAATATAATAGAGACAGTAGATCTAGCTGGTCTGTCATAATATAATAGAGACAGTAGATCTAGCTGGTCTGTCATAATATAATAGAGACAGTAGATCTAGCTGGTCTGTCATAATATAATAGAGACAGTAGATCTAGCTGGTCTGTCATAATATAATAGAGACAGTAGATCTAGCTGGTCTGTCATAATATAATAGAGACAGTAGATCTAGCTGGTCTGTCATAATATAATAGAGACAGTAGATCTAGCTGGTCTGTCATAATATAATAGAGACAGTAGATCTAGCTGGTCTGTCATAATATAATAGAGACAGTAGATCTAGCTGGTCTGTCATAATATAATAGAGACAGTAGATCTAGCTGGTCTGTCATAATATAATAGAGACAGTAGATCTAGCTGGTCTGTCATAATATAATAGAGACAGTAGATCTAGCTGGTCTGTCATAATATAATAGAGACAGTAGATCTAGCTGGTCTGTCATAATATAATAGAGACAGTAGATCTAGCTGGTCTGTCATAATATAATAGAGACAGTAGATCTAGCTGGTCTGTCATAATATAATAGAGACAGTAGATCTAGCTGGTCTGTCATAATAAATAGAGACAGTAGATCTAGCTGGTCTGTCATAATATAATAGAGACAGTAGATCTAGCTGGTCTGTCATAATATAATAGAGACAGTAGATCTAGCTGGTCTGTCATAATATAATAGAGACAGTAGATCTAGCTGGTCTGTCATAATATAATAGAGACAGTAGATCTAGCTGGTCTGTCATAATATAATAGAGACAGTAGATCTAGCTGGTCTGTCATAATATAATAGAGACAGTAGATCTAGCTGGTCTGTCATAATATAATAGAGACAGTAGATCTAGCTGGTCTGTCATAATATAATAGAGACAGTAGATCTAGCTGGTCTGTCATAATATAATAGAGACAGTAGATCTAGCTGGTCTGTCATAATATAATAGAGACAGTAGATCTAGCTGGTCTGTCATATTATAGAGACAGTAGATCTAGCTGGTCTGTCATAATATAATAGAGACAGTAGATCTAGCTGGTGTTACGGTTTTCTTCTATATCCTCCTCTGACGAAGAGGTAGAACAAGGATCGGACCAAAATGCAGCGTGTTGATTTAGATACATATTTAATGAAACAAAGAAACACGAACTTACACGAACACTACAACAACAATAAACGAAACCGAAACAGCCTATCTGGTGTAAACTAACCGAGAATACACATAGGACACTAAGGACAATCACCCACGACAAACTCAAAGAATATGGCTGCCTAAATATGGTTCCCAATCAGAGACAACGATAAACACCTGCCTCTAATTGAGAACCACTCCAGACAGCCATAGACCTTGCTAGATAACCCTACTAGCAACAATCCCAATACCACCACCAAAACCCCAAGACGAACACACCACAATTACAAAAACCCCATGCCACACCCTGGCCTGACCAAATACATAAAGATAAACACAAAATACTTTGACCAGGGCGTGACAGAACCCCCCCCTAAGGTGCGGACTCCCGAACGCACCTCAAAACAATAGGGAGGGTCCGGGTGGGCGTCTGTCCATGGTGGCGGCTCCGGCGCGGGACGTGGACCCCACTCCATTAATGTCTTAGTCCCCTCTCCCTTCGTCCCTGGATAGTCCACCCTCGCCGCCGACCATGGCCTAGTAGTCCTCACCCAGAACCCCACTGGACTGAGGAGCAGATCGGGACTGAAGGACAGCTCGGGACTGAGGGGAAGCTCGGGAGTGAGAGGAAGCTCAGGAGTGAGAGGAAGCTCAGGAGTGAGAGGAAGCTCAGGAGTGAGAGGAAGCTCAGGAGTGAGAGGAAGCTCAGGAGTGAGAGAAAGCTCAGGAGTGAGAGAAAGCTCAGGAGTGAGAGAAAGCTCAGGCAGGTAGGTAGATCTACCAGATCCTGGCTGACTGGCAGATCCTGGCTGACTGGCAGATCCTGGCTGACTGGCAGATCTGGAAGATCCTGGCTGACTGGCAGATCCTGGCTGACTGGCAGATCTGGAAGAGTCTGGTTGACTGGCAGATCTGGAAGAGTCTGGTTGACTGGCAGATCTGGAAGAGTCTGGTTGACTGGCAGATCTGGAAGAGTCTGGTTGACTGGCAGATCTGGAAGAGTCTGGTTGACTGGCAGATCTGGAAGAGTCTGGTTGACTGGCAGATCTGGAAGAGTCTGGTTGACTGGCAGATCTGGAAGAGTCTGGTTGACTGGCAGATCTGGAAGAGTCTGACTGACTGGCAGATCTGGCAGCGCTGGGCAGACTGGCGGCGCTAGGCAGACTGACGGCGCTGGGCAGACTGGCGGCGCTGGGCAGACTGGCGGCGCTGGGCAGACTGACGGCGCTGGGCAGACTGGCGGCGCTGGGCAGACTGACGGTGCTGGGCAGACTGGCGACGCTGGGTAGACTGGCGACGCTGGGCAGACTGGCGACGCTGGGCAGACTGGCGACGCTGGGCAGACTGGGGGCACTGGCGGCGCTGGGCAGACTGGCGGCACTGGCTGCTCCATATAGGCTGACAGCTCTGGCAGCTTCTTACAGACTGACAGCTCTGGCGGCTCCGTGCTGACTGGCAGCCCCTTGCAGACTGACAGGTCCTTACAGACTGACAGCTCCTTGCAGACTGACAGCTCCGTGCAGACTGACAGCTCCGTGCAGACTGACAGCTCCTTGCAGACTGACAGCTCCTTGCAAACTGACAGCTCCTTGCAGACTGACAGCTCCGTGAAGACTGACAGCTCTGGCTGCTCCATGTAGACTGGCAGCTCCTTGATGACTGGCATCTCTGGCTGCTCTATGCAGACTGACATCTCTGGCTGCTTCATGCAGACTGACAGCTCTGGCTGCTCCATGTAGACTGGCTGCTTCATGCAGACTGGCAGCTCGGGCTCCTTCATGTAGACTGACAGCTCTGGCTGCTCCATGCAGACTGACATCTCTGGCTGCTCCATGCAGACTGACAGCTCTGGCTGCTTCATGTAGACTGGCTGCTTCATGCAGACTGGCAGCTCGGGCTGCTCCATGCAGACTGACAGCTCTGGCTGCTTCATGTAGACTGGCTGCTTCATGCAGACTGGCAGCTCGGGCTGCTCCATGCAGACTGACATCTCTGGCTGCTCCATGTAGACTGGCAGCTCCTTGATGACTGGCAGCTCGGGCTGCTCCATGCAGACTGACAGCTCTGGCTGCTTCATGTAGACTGGCTGCTTCATGCAGACTGGCAGCTCGGGCTGCTCCATGCAGACTGACATCTCTGGCTGCTTCATGTAGACTGACAGCTCTGTCTGCGCTGAACAGGCGGGAGACTCCGGCAGCGCAGGAGAGGAGGAAGACTAACTGCGCTAAACAGGCGGGAGAATCCAGCAGCGCAGGAGAGAAGAGAGACTCTGGTTGCGCTGAACAGGCGAGGCGCACTGAAGGCCTGGTGCGTGGTGCTGGTACTGGTGTTACTGGACCGAGGACACGCACAGGAAGCCTGGTGCGGGGAGCTGCTACCGGAGGACTGGAGTGTGGAGGTGGCACAGGATGGGCTAGACCGTGAAGGCATACTGGAGATCTTGAGAGCAGTGTTGGCACAGGACGTGCAAGGCTAGGGATGTGTACAGGAGGCCTGGTACGTGAGGCTGGTACCAACTTCACCAGCCGACTAACACGCACCTCAGGACGAGTATGGAGCGCTAACCCAGGTGCCATCAAATCCCCGACACGTTCCGTCGGGCGAATTCCATGCAAAAAGCACCAACACAGCAACTCCCTCATTTCTCTCTCCTCCAATTTCCCCATTAACTCCTTCACGGTCTCTGTTTCGCTCACCTCCAACACCGGCTCTGGTTCGGGTCTCCTCCTAGGCTCCTCACGATAAACAGGGAGAGTTGGCTCAGGTCTGACTCCTGACTCTGCCACACTCTCCTGAGCCCCCCCCAATAATTTTTGGGGCTGATTCTCAGGCTTCCTTCCGAGTCGCCGTGCTGCCTCCTCATTACGGCGCCTCTTTGCTCTCGCCGCCTCCAGTTCCTCTTTGGGGCGGCGATATTCTCCAGGCTGAGCCCAGGGTCCTTCTCCATTTAGGATTTCCTCCCATGTCCAGAACTCCTTATAGCGCCTCTCCTCTTTGGGCTGCTCCTGCCTGTTGACACGCTGCTTGGTCCGTTGGTGGTGGGTGATTCTGTTACGGTTTTCTTCTATATCCTCCTCTGACGAAGAGGTAGAACAAGGATCGGACCAAAATGCAGCGTGTTGATTTAGATACATATTTAATGAAACAAGAAACACGAACTTACACGAACACTACAAAACAATAAACGAAACCGAAACAGCCTATCTGGTGCAAACTAACAGAGAGTACACATAGGACACTAAGGACAATCACCCACGACAAACTCAAAGAATATGGCTGCCTAAATATGGTTCCCAATCAGAGACAACGATAAACACCTGCCTGTAATTGAGAACCACTCCAGACAGCCATAGACCTTGCTAGATAACCCTACTAGCAACAATCCCAATACCACCACCAAAACCCCAAGACAAACACACCACAATTACAAAAAACCCATGCCACACCCTGGCCTGACCAAATACATAAAGATAAACACAAAATACTTTGACCAGGGCGTGACAGCTGGTCTGTCATAATATAATAGAGACAGTAGATCTAGCTGGTCTGTCATAATATAATAGAGGCAGAAGATCTAGCTGGTCTGTCATATTATAATAGAGACAGTAGATCTAGCTGGTCTGTCAGAATATAATAGACACAGTAGATCTAGCTGGTCTGTCATATTATAATAGAGACAGTAGATCAAGCTGGTCTGTCATAATATAATAGAGACAGTAGATCTAGCTGGTCTGTCAGAATATAATAGACAGTAGATCTAGCTGGTCTGTCATATTATAATAGAGACAGTAGATCTAGCTGGTCTGTCATAATATAATAGAGACAGTAGATCTAGCTGGTTCTGTCATAATATAATAAAGACGGTAGATCTAGCTGGTCTGTCAGATTATAATAGAGACAGTTGATCTAGCTGGTCTGTCGTAATATAATAGAGACAGAGACAGTAGATCTTGCTGGTCTGTCATATTATAATAGAGACAGTAGATCTAGCTGGTCTGTCATAATATAATAGAGACAGTAGATCTAGCTGGTCTGTCATAATATAATAGAGACAGTAGATCTAGCTGGTCTGTCATAAATAATATAGAGACAGTAGATCTAGCTGGTCTGTCATATTATAATAGAGACAGTAGATCTAGCTGGTCTGTCATAATATAATAGAGACAGTAGATCTAGCTGGTCTGTCATATTATAATAGAGACAGTAGATCTAGCTGGTCTGTCATAATATAATAGAAGAGACAGTAGATCTAGCTGGTCTGTCATAATATAATAGAGACAGTAGATCTAGCTGGTCTGTCATAATATAATAGAGACAGTAGATCTAGCTGGTCTGTCATAATATAATAGAGACAGTAGATCTAGCTGGTCTGTCATAATATAATAGAGACAGTAGATCTAGCTGGTCTGTCATAATATAATAGAGACAGTAGATCTAGCTGGTCTGTCATATTATAATAGAGACAGTAGATCTAGCTGGTCTGTCATAATATAATAGAGACAGACAGTAGATCTAGCTGGTCTGTCATAATATAATAGAGACAGTAGATCTAGCTGGTCTGTCATAATATAATAGAGACAGTAGATCTAGCTGGTCTGTCATAATATAATAGAGACAGTAGATCTAGCTGGTCTGTCATAATATAATAGAGACAGAGACAGTAGATCTGGTCTGTCATATTATAATAGAGACAGTAGATCTAGCTGGTCTGTCATATATAATAGAGACAGTAGATCTAGCTGGTCTGTCATAATATAATAGAGACAGTAGATCTAGCTGGTCTGTCATAATATAATAGAGACAGTAGATCTAGCTGGTCTGTCAATATAATAGAGACAGAGACAGAGATCTAGCTGGTCTGTCATATTAATAGAGACAGTAGATCTAGCTGGTCTGTCATAATATAATAGAGACAGTAGATCTAGCTGGTCTGTCATAATATAATAGAGACAGTAGATCTAGCTGTCTGTCATAATATAATAGAGACAGTAGATCTAGCTGGTCTGTCATAATAAATAGAGACAGTAGATCTAGCTGGTCTGTCATAATATAATAGAGACAGTAGATCTAGCTGGTCTGTCATAATATAATAGAGACAGACAGTAGATCTAGCTGGTCTGTCATAATATAATAGAGACAGTAGATCTAGCTGGTCTGTCATAATATAATAGAGACAGTAGATCTAGCTGGTCTGTCATAATATAATAGAGACAGTAGATCTAGCTGGTCTGTCATAATATAATAGAGACAGTAGATCTAGCTGGTCTGTCATAATAGAGACAGAGACAGAATATAATAGAGACAGTAGATCTAGCTGGTCTGTCATAAATAATAAAGACACAGTAGATCTAGCTGGTCTGTCATATTATAATAGAGACAGTAGATCTAGCTGGTCTGTCATAATATAATAGAGACAGTAGATCTAGCTGGTCTGTCATAATATAATAGAGACAGTAGATCTAGCTGGTCTGTCATAATATAATAGAGACAGTAGATCTAGCTGGTCTGTCATAATATAATAGAGACAGTAGATCTAGCTGGTCTGTCATAATTAATAGAGACAGAGACAGTAGATCTAGCTGGTCTGTCATAATATAATAGAGACAGTAGATCTAGCTGGTCTGTCATATATAATAGAGACAGTAGATCTAGCTGGTCTGTCATAATATAATAGAGACAGTAGATCTAGCTGGTCTGTCATAATATAATAGAGACAGTAGATCTAGCTGGTCTGTCATAATATAATAGACAGTAGATCTAGCTGGTCTGTCATAATATAATAGAGACAGAGACAGTAGATCTAGCTGGTCTGTCATATTATAATAGAGACAGTAGATCTAGCTGGTCTGTCATAATATAATAGAGACAGTAGATCTAGCTGGTCTGTCATAATATAATAGAGACAGTAGATCTAGCTGGTCTGTCATAATATAATAGAGACAGACAGTAGATCTAGCTGGTCTGTCATATAATAGAGACAGTAGATCTAGCTGGTCTGTCAATATAATAGAGACAGTAGATCTAGCTGGTCTGTCATAATATAATAGAGACAGTAGATCTAGCTGGTCTGTCATAATATAATAGAGACAGTAGATCTAGCTGGTCTGTCATAATATAATAGAGACAGTAGATCTAGCTGGTCTGTCATAATATAATAGAGTAGATCTAGCTGGTCTGTCATAATATAATAGAGACAGAGATAGATCTAGCTGGTCTGTCATATATAATAGAGACAGTAGATCTAGCTGGTCTGTCATAATATAATAGAGACAGTAGATCTAGCTGGTCTGTCATAATATAATAGAGACAGTAGATCTAGCTGGTCTGTCATAATATAATAGAGAGACAGTAGATCTAGCTGGTCTGTCATAATATAATAGAGACAGTAGATCTAGCTGGTCTGTCATAAATAATATAGAGACAGTAGATCTAGCTGGTCTGTCATAATATAATAGAGACAGTAGATCTAGCTGGTCTGTCATAATATAATAGAGACAGTAGATCTAGCTGGTCTGTCATAATATAATAGAGACAGTAGATCTAGCTGGTCTGTCATAATATAATAGAGACAGTAGATCTAGCTGGTCTGTCATAATATAATAGAGACAGTAGATCTAGCTGGTCTGTCATAATAATAGAGACAGTAGATCTACTGTCTCTATTATAATTATGACAGACCAGCTAGATCTACTGTCTCTATTATAATATGACAGACCAGCTAGATCTACTGTCTCTATTATTATGACAGACCAGCTAGATCTACTGTCTCTATTATATGACAGACCAGCTAGATCTACTGTCTCTATTATATTATGACAGACCAGCTAGATCTACTGTCTCTATTATATTATGACAGACCAGCTAGATCTACTGTCTCTATTATATTATGACAGACCAGCTAGATCTACTGTCTCTATTATATTATGACAGACCAGCTAGATCTACTGTCTCTATTATATTATGACAGACCAGCTAGATCTACTGTCTCTATTATATTATGACAGACCAGCTAGATCTACTGTCTCTATTATTATATATGACAGACCAGCTAGATCTACTGTCTCTATTATAATATGACAGACCAGCTAGATCTACTGTCTCTATTATATTATGACAGACCAGCTAGATCTACTGTCTCTATTATATTATGACAGACCAGCTAGATCTACTGTCTGTCTCTATTATATTATGACACA
The DNA here is from genome assembly GCF_002021735.2 of Oncorhynchus kisutch. Classification (NCBI taxonomy): domain Eukaryota; kingdom Metazoa; phylum Chordata; class Actinopteri; order Salmoniformes; family Salmonidae; genus Oncorhynchus; species Oncorhynchus kisutch. Next base: position 27,432 of record NW_022262513.1, read on the forward strand.
GACCAGCTAGATCTACTGTCTCTATTATAATATGACAGACCAGCTAGATCTACTGTCTCTATATATTATGACAGACCAGCTAGATCTACTGTCTCTATTATATTATGACAGACCAGCTAGATCTACTGTCTCTATTATATTATGACAGACCAGCTAGATCTACTGTCTCTATTATATTATGACAGACCAGCTAGATCTACTGTCTCTATTATAATATGACAGACCAGCTAGATCTACTGTCTCTATTATATTATGACAGACCAGCTAGATCTACTGTCTCTATTATATTATGACAGACCAGCTAGATCTACTGTCTCTATTATATTATGACAGACCAGCTAGATCTACTGTCTCTATTATATTATGACAGACCAGCTAGATCTACTGTCTCTATTATATATATGACAGACCAGCTAGATCTACTGTCTCTATTATATTATGACAGACCAGCTAGATCTACTGTCTCTATTATATTATGACAGACCAGCTAGATCTACTGTCTCTATTATATTATGACAGACCAGCTAGATCTACTGTCTCTATTATATTATGACAGACCAGCTAGATCTACTGTCTCTATTATATTATGACAGACCAGCTAGATCTACTGTCTGTCTCTATTATATTATGACAGACCAGCTAGATCTACTGTCTCTATTATAATATGACAGACCAGCTAGATCTACTGTCTCTATTATATTATGACAGACCAGCTAGATCTACTGTCTCTATTATATTATGACAGACCAGCTAGATCTACTGTCTCTATTATATTATGACAGACCAGCTAGATCTACTGTCTCTATTATAATATGACAGACCAGCTAGATCTACTGTCTCTATTATATTATGACAGACCAGCTAGATCTACTGTCTCTATTATATTATGACAGACCAGCTAGATCTACTGTCTCTATTATATTATGACAGACCAGCTAGATCTACTGTCTCTATTATAATATGACAGACCAGCTAGATCTACTGTCTCTATTATATTATGACAGACCAGCTAGATCTACTGTCTCTATTATATATGACAGACCAGCTAGATCTACTGTCTCTATTTATATTATGACAGACCAGCTAGATCTACTGTCTCTATTATATTATGACAGACCAGCTAGATCTACTGTCTCTATTATATTATGACAGACCAGCTAGATCTACTGTCTCTATTATATTATGACAGACCAGCTAGATCTACTGTCTCTATTATATTATGACAGACCAGCTAGATCTACTGTCTCTATTATATTATGACAGACCAGCTAGATCTACTGTCTCTATTATATTATGACAGACCAGCTAGATCTCTGTCTCTGTCTCTATTATATTATGACAGACCAGCTAGATCTACTGTCTCTATTATAATTGACAGACCAGCTAGATCTACTGTCTCTATTATATATGACAGACCAGCTAGATCTACTGTCTCTATTATATTATGACAGACCAGCTAGATCTACTGTCTCTATTATAATATGACAGACCAGCTAGATCTACTGTCTCTATTCTATTATATTATGACAGACCAGCTAGATCTACTGTCTCTATTATATTATGACAGACCAGCTAGATCTACTGTCTCTATTATATTATGACAGACCAGCTAGATCTACTGTCTCTATTATATTATGACAGACCAGCTAGATCTACTGTCTCTATTATATATATATGACAGACCAGCTAGATCTACTGTCTCTATTATAATATGACAGACCAGCTAGATCTACTGTCTCTATTATATTATGACAGACCAGCTAGATCTACTGTCTCTATTATATTATGACAGACCAGCTAGATCTACTGTCTCTATTATATTATGACAGACCAGCTAGATCTACTGTCTCTATTAATTATGACAGACCAGCTAGATCTACTGTCTCTATTATATTATGACAGACCAGCTAGATCTACTGTCTCTGTCTCTATTATATTATGACAGACCAGCTAGATCTACTGTCTCTATATAATATGACAGACCAGCTAGATCTACTGTCTCTATTATATTATGACAGACCAGCTAGATCTACTGTCTCTATTATAATTGACAGACCAGCTAGATCTACTGTCTCTATTATATTATGACAGACCAGCTAGATCTACTGTCTCTATTATATTATGACAGACCAGCTAGATCTACTGTCTCTATTATATTATGACAGACCAGCTAGATCTACTGTCTCTATTATAATATGACAGACCAGCTAGATCTACTGTCTCTGTCTCTATTATATTACGACAGACCAGCTAGATCTACTGTCTCTATTATATTATGACAGACCAGCTAGATCTACTGTCTCTATTATATTATGACAGACCAGCTAGATCTACTGTCTCTATTATATTATGACAGACCAGCTAGATCTACTGTCTCTATTATAATGACAGACCAGCTAGATCTACTGTGTCTATTATATTATGACAGACCAGCTAGATCTACTGTCTCTATTATATTATGACAGACCAGCTAGATCTACTGTCTCTATTATAATATGACAGACCAGCTAGATCTACTGTCTCTATTATATTATGACAGACCAGCTAGATCTACTGTCTCTATTATAATATGACAGACCAGCTAGATCTACTGCTCTATTATATTATGACAGACCAGCTAGATCTACTGTCTCTATTATATTATGACAGACCAGCTGTCACGCCTGTCAAAGTATTTTGTGTTTATCTTTATGTATTTGGTCAGGCCAGGGTGTGGCATGGGTTTTTGTAATTGTGGTGTGTTTGTCTTGGGGTTTTGGTGGTGGTATTGGGATTGTTGCTAGTAGGGTTATCTAGCAAGGTCTATGGCTGTCTGGAGTGGTTCTCAATTACAGGCAGGTGTTTATCGTTGTCTCTGATTGGGAACCATATTTAGGCAGCCATATTCTTTGAGTTTGTCGTGGGTGATTGTCCTTAGTGTCCTATGTGTACTCTCTGTTAGTTTGCACCAGATAGGCTGTTTCGGTTTCGTTTATTGTTTTTGTAGTGTTCGTGTAAGTTCGTGTTTCTTTGTTTCATTAAATATGTATCTAAATCAACACGCTGCATTTTGGTCCGATCCTTGTTCTACCTCTTCGTCAGAGGAGGATATAGAAGAAAACCGTAACAGAATCACCCACCACCAACGGACCAACAGCGTGTCAACAGGCAGGAGCAGCCCAAAGAGGAGAGGCGCTATAAGGAGTTCTGGACATGGGAGGAAATCCTAAATGGAGAAGGACCCTGGGCTCAGCCTGGAGAATATCGCCGCCAAAGAGGAACTGGAGGCGGCGAGAGCAAAGAGCGCCGTAATGAGGAGGCAGCACGGCGACTCGGAAGGAAGCCTGAGAATCAGCCCCAAAAATTTATTGGGGGGGGGCTCAGGGAGAGTGTGGCAGAGTCAGGAGTCAGACCTGAGCCAACTCTCCTGTTTATCGTGAGGAGCCTAGGAGGAGACCCGAACCAGAGCCGGTGTTGGAGGTGAGCGAAACAGAGACCGTGAAGGAGTTAATGGGGAAATTGGAGGAGAGAGAAATGAGGGAGTTGCTGTGTTGGTGCTTTTTGCATGGAATTCGCCCGACGGAACGTGTCGGGGATTTGATGGCACCTGGGTTAGCGCTCCATACTCGTCCTGAGGTGCGTGTTAGTCGGCTGGTGAAGTTGGTACCAGCCTCATGTACCAGGCCTCCTGTACACATCCCTAGCCTTGCACGTCCTGTGCCAACACTGCTCTCAAGATCTCCAGTATGCCTTCACGGTCTAGCCCATCCTGTGCCACCTCCACACTCCAGTCCTCCGGTAGCAGCTCCCCGCACCAGGCTTCCTGTGCGTGTCCTCGGTCCAGTAACACCAGTACCAGCACCACGCACCAGGCCTTCAGTGCGCCTCGCCTGTTCAGCGCAACCAGAGTCTCTCTTCTCTCCTGCGCTGCTGGATTCTCCCGCCTGTTTAGCGCAGTTAGTCTTCCTCCTCTCCTGCGCTGCCGGAGTCTCCCGCCTGTTCAGCGCAGACAGAGCTGTCAGTCTACATGAAGCAGCCAGAGATGTCAGTCTGCATGGATCAGCCCGAGCTGCCAGTCTGCATGAAGCAGCCAGTCTACATGAAGCAGCCAGAGCTGTCAGTCTGCATGGAGCAGCCCGAGCTGCCAGTCATCAAGGAGCTGCCAGTCTACATGGAGCAGCCAGAGATGTCAGTCTGCATGGAGCAGCCCGAGCTGCCAGTCTGCATGAAGCAGCCAGTCTACATGAAGCAGCCAGAGCTGTCAGTCTGCATGGAGCAGCCAGAGCTGTCAGTCTGCATGAAGCAGCCAGTCTACATGAGCAGCAAGCTGTCAGTCTATGGAGCAGCCGAGATGTCAGTCTGCATGGAGCAGCCAGAGCTGTCAGTCTACATGAATGGAGCCCGAGCTGCAGTCTGCATGAAGCAGCCAGTCTACATGGAGCAGCCAGAGCTGTCAGTCTGCATGAAGCAGCCAGAGATGTCAGTCTGCATGGAGCAGCCAGAGATGTCCAGTCATCACGGAGCTGCCAGTCTGCATGGAGCAGCCAGAGCTGTCAGTCTTCAAGGAGCTGTCAGTTTGCAAGGAGCTGTCAGTTTGCAAGGAGCTGTCAGTCTGCAAGGAGCTGTCAGTCTGCACGGAGCTGTCAGTCTGCACGGAGCTGTCAGTCTGCAAGGAGCTGTCAGTCTGTAAGGACCTGTCAGTCTGCAAGGGGCTGCCAGTCAGCACGGAGCCGCCAGAGCTGTCAGTCTGTAAGAAGCTGCCAGAGCTGTCAGCCTATATGGAGCAGCCAGTGCCGCCAGTCTGCCCAGCGCCGCCAGTGCCCCCAGTCTGCCCAGCGTCGCCAGTCTGCCCAGCGTCGCCAGTCTGCCCAGCGTCGCCAGTCTGCCCAGCGTCGCCAGTCTGCCCAGCACCGTCAGTCTGCCCAGCGCCGCCAGTCTGCCCAGCACCGTCAGTCTGCCCAGCACCGTCAGTCTGCCCAGCGCCGTCAGTCTGCCCAGCGCCGTCAGTCTGCCCAGCGCCGCCAGTCTGCCCAGCGCGCCAGATCTGCCAGTCAGTCAGACTCTTCAGATCTGCCAGTCAACCAGACTCTTCCAGATCTGCCAGTCAACCAGACTCTTCCAGATCTGCCAGTCAACCAGACTCTTCCAGATCTGCCAGTCAACCAGACTCTTCCAGATCTGCCAGTCAACCAGACTCTTCCAGATCTGCCAGTCAACCAGACTCTTCCAGATCTGCCAGTCAACCAGACTCTTCCAGATCTGCCAGTCAACCAGACTCTTCCAGATCTGCCAGTCAGCCAGGATCTGCCAGTCAGCCAGGATCTTCCAGATCTGCCAGTCAGCCAGGATCTGCCAGTCAGCCAGGATCTGCCAGTCAGCCAGGATCTGGTAGATCTACCTACCTGCCTGAGCTTTCTCTCACTCCTGAGCTTTCTCTCACTCCTGAGCTTTCTCTCACTCCTGAGCTTCCTCTCACTCCTGAGCTTCCTCTCACTCCTGAGCTTCCTCTCACTCCTGAGCTTCCTCTCACTCCTGAGCTTCCTCTCACTCCCGAGCTTCCCCTCAGTCCCGAGCTGTCCTTCAGTCCCGATCTGCTCCTCAGTCCAGTGGGGTTCTGGGTGAGGACTACTAGGCCATGGGTCGGCGGCGAGGGTGGACTATCCAGGGACGAAGGGAGAGGGGACTAAGACATTAATGGAGTGGGGTCCACGTCCCGCGCCGGAGCCGCCACCATGGACAGACGCCCACCCGGACCCTCCTATTGTTTTGAGGTGCGTTCGGGAGTCCGCACCTTAGGGGGGGGTTCTGTCACGCCCTGGTCAAAGTATTTTGTGTTATCTTTATGTATTTGGTCAGGCCAGGGTGTGGCATGGGGTTTTTGTAATTGTGGTGTGTTCGTCTTGGGGTTTTGGTGGTGGTATTGGGATTGTTGCTAGTAGGGTTATCTAGCAAGGTCTATGGCTGTCTGGAGTGGTTCTCAATTAGAGGCAGGTGTTTATCGTTCTCTGATTGGGAACCATATTTAGGCAGCCATATTCTTTGAGTTTGTCGTGGGTGATTGTCCTTAGTGTCCTATGTGTATTCTCGGTTAGTTTACACCAGTAGGCTGTTTCGGTTTCGTTTATTGTTGTTGTAGTGTTCTGTAAGTTCAGTAGTTTCTACTGTCTCTATTATATATGTATCCAAATCTACACGCTATTATTTATGACAGACCAGCTAGATCTACTGTCTCTATTATATTATGACAGACCAGCTAGATCTACTGTCTCTATTATATTATGACAGACCAGCTAGATCTACTGTCTCTATTATATTATGACAGACCAGCTAGATCTACTGTCTCTATTATATTATGACAGACCAGCTAGATCTACTGTCTCTATTATATTATGACAGACCAGCTAGATCTACTGTCTCTATTATATTATGACAGACCAGCTAGATCTACTGTCTCTATTATATTATGACAGACCAGCTAGATCTACTGTCTCTATTATATTATGACAGACCAGCTAGATCTACTGTCTCTATTATATTATGACAGACCAGCTAGATCTACTGTCTCTATTATATTATGACAGACCAGCTAGATCTACTGTCTCTATTATATTATGACAGACCAGCTAGATCTACTGTCTCTATTATATTATGACAGACCAGCTAGATCTACTGTCTCTATTATATTATGACAGACCAGCTAGATCTACTGTCTCTATTATATTATGACAGACCAGCTAGATCTACTGTCTCTATTATATTATGACAGACCAGCTAGATCTACTGTCTCTATTATATTATGACAGACCAGCTAGATCTACTGTCTCTATTATATTATGACAGACCAGCTAGATCTACTGTCTCTATTATATTATGACAGACCAGCTAGATCTACTGTCTCTATTATATTATGACAGACCAGCTAGATCTACTGTCTCTATTATATTATGACAGACCAGCTAGATCTACTGTCTCTATTATATTATGACAGACCAGCTAGATCTACTGTCTCTATTATATTATGACAGACCAGCTAGATCTACTGTCTCTATTATATTATGACAGACCAGCTAGATCTACTGTCTCTATTATATTATGACAGACCAGCTAGATCTACTGTCTCTATTATATTATGACAGACCAGCTAGATCTACTGTCTCTATTATATTATGACAGACCAGCTAGATCTACTGTCTCTATTATATTATGACAGACCAGCTAGATCTACTGTCTCTATTATATTATGACAGACCAGCTAGATCTACTGTCTCTATTATATTATGACAGACCAGCTAGATCTACTGTCTCTATTATATTATGACAGACCAGCTAGATCTACTGTCTCTATTATATTATGACAGACCAGCTAGATCTACTGTCTCTATTATATTATGACAGACCAGCTAGATCTACTGTCTCTATTATATTATGACAGACCAGCTAGATCTACTGTCTCTATTATATTATGACAGACCAGCTAGATCTACTGTCTCTATTATATTATGACAGACCAGCTAGATCTACTGTCTCTATTATATTATGACAGACCAGCTAGATCTACTGTCTCTATTATATTATGACAGACCAGCTAGATCTACTGTCTCTATTATATTATGACAGACCAGCTAGATCTACTGTCTCTATTATATTATGACAGACCAGCTAGATCTACTGTCTCTATTATATTATGACAGACCAGCTAGATCTACTGTCTCTATTATATTATGACAGACCAGCTAGATCTACTGTCTCTATTATATTATGACAGACCAGCTAGATCTACTGTCTCTATTATATTATGACAGACCAGCTAGATCTACTGTCTCTATTATATTATGACAGACCAGCTAGATCTACTGTCTCTATTATATTATGACAGACCAGCTAGATCTACTGTCTCTATTATATTATGACAGACCAGCTAGATCTACTGTCTCTATTATATTATGACAGACCAGCTAGATCTACTGTCTCTATTATATTATGACAGACCAGCTAGATCTACTGTCTCTATTATATTATGACAGACCAGCTAGATCTACTGTCTCTATTATATTATGACAGACCAGCTAGATCTACTGTCTCTATTATATTATGACAGACCAGCTAGATCTACTGTCTCTATTATATTATGACAGACCAGCTAGATCTACTGTCTCTATTATATTATGACAGACCAGCTAGATCTACTGTCTCTATTATATTATGACAGACCAGCTAGATCTACTGTCTCTATTATATTATGACAGACCAGCTAGATCTACTGTCTCTATTATATTATGACAGACCAGCTAGATCTACTGTCTCTATTATATTATGACAGACCAGCTAGATCTACTGTCTCTATTATATTATGACAGACCAGCTAGATCTACTGTCTCTATTATATTATGACAGACCAGCTAGATCTACTGTCTCTATTATATTATGACAGACCAGCTAGATCTACTGTCTCTATTATATTATGACAGACCAGCTAGATCTACTGTCTCTATTATATTATGACAGACCAGCTAGATCTACTGTCTCTATTATATTATGACAGACCAGCTAGATCTACTGTCTCTATTATATTATGACAGACCAGCTAGATCTACTGTCTCTATTATATTATGACAGACCAGCTAGATCTACTGTCTCTATTATATTATGACAGACCAGCTAGATCTACTGTCTCTATTATATTATGACAGACCAGCTAGATCTACTGTCTCTATTATATTATGACAGACCAGCTAGATCTACTGTCTCTATTATATTATGACAGACCAGCTAGATCTACTGTCTCTATTATATTATGACAGACCAGCTAGATCTACTGTCTCTATTATATTATGACAGACCAGCTAGATCTACTGTCTCTATTATATTATGACAGACCAGCTAGATCTACTGTCTCTATTATATTATGACAGACCAGCTAGATCTACTGTCTCTATTATATTATGACAGACCAGCTAGATCTACTGTCTCTATTATATTATGACAGACCAGCTAGATCTACTGTCTCTATTATATTATGACAGACCAGCTAGATCTACTGTCTCTATTATATTATGACAGACCAGCTAGATCTACTGTCTCTATTATATTATGACAGACCAGCTAGATCTACTGTCTCTATTATATTATGACAGACCAGCTAGATCTACTGTCTCTATTATATTATGACAGACCAGCTAGATCTACTGTCTCTATTATATTATGACAGACCAGCTAGATCTACTGTCTCTATTATATTATGACAGACCAGCTAGATCTACTGTCTCTATTATATTATGACAGACCAGCTAGATCTACTGTCTCTATTATATTATGACAGACCAGCTAGATCTACTGTCTCTATTATATTATGACAGACCAGCTAGATCTACTGTCTCTATTATATTATGACAGACCAGCTAGATCTACTGTCTCTATTATATTATGACAGACCAGCTAGATCTACTGTCTCTATTATATTATGACAGACCAGCTAGATCTACTGTCTCTATTATATTATGACAGACCAGCTAGATCTACTGTCTCTATTATATTATGACAGACCAGCTAGATCTACTGTCTCTATTATATTATGACAGACCAGCTAGATCTACTGTCTCTATTATATTATGACAGACCAGCTAGATCTACTGTCTCTATTATATTATGACAGACCAGCTAGATCTACTGTCTCTATTATATTATGACAGACCAGCTAGATCTACTGTCTCTATTATATTATGACAGACCAGCTAGATCTACTGTCTCTATTATATTATGACAGACCAGCTAGATCTACTGTCTCTATTATATTATGACAGACCAGCTAGATCTACTGTCTCTATTATATTATGACAGACCAGCTAGATCTACTGTCTCTATTATATTATGACAGACCAGCTAGATCTACTGTCTCTATTATATTATGACAGACCAGCTAGATCTACTGTCTCTATTATATTATGACAGACCAGCTAGATCTACTGTCTCTATTATATTATGACAGACCAGCTAGATCTACTGTCTCTATTATATTATGACAGACCAGCTAGATCTACTGTCTCTATTATATTATGACAGACCAGCTAGATCTACTGTCTCTATTATATTATGACAGACCAGCTAGATCTACTGTCTCTATTATATTATGACAGACCAGCTAGATCTACTGTCTCTATTATATTATGACAGACCAGCTAGATCTACTGTCTCTATTATATTATGACAGACCAGCTAGATCTACTGTCTCTATTATATTATGACAGACCAGCTAGATCTACTGTCTCTATTATATTATGACAGACCAGCTAGATCTACTGTCTCTATTATATTATGACAGACCAGCTAGATCTACTGTCTCTATTATATTATGACAGACCAGCTAGATCTACTGTCTCTATTATATTATGACAGACCAGCTAGATCTACTGTCTCTATTATATTATGACAGACCAGCTAGATCTACTGTCTCTATTATATTATGACAGACCAGCTAGATCTACTGTCTCTATTATATTATGACAGACCAGCTAGATCTACTGTCTCTATTATATTATGACAGACCAGCTAGATCTACTGTCTCTATTATATTATGACAGACCAGCTAGATCTACTGTCTCTATTATATTATGACAGACCAGCTAGATCTACTGTCTCTATTATATTATGACAGACCAGCTAGATCTACTGTCTCTATTATATTATGACAGACCAGCTAGATCTACTGTCTCTATTATATTATGACAGACCAGCTAGATCTACTGTCTCTATTATATTATGACAGACCAGCTAGATCTACTGTCTCTATTATATTATGACAGACCAGCTAGATCTACTGTCTCTATTATATTATGACAGACCAGCTAGATCTACTGTCTCTATTATATTATGACAGACCAGCTAGATCTACTGTCTCTATTATATTATGACAGACCAGCTAGATCTACTGTCTCTATTATATTATGACAGACCAGCTAGATCTACTGTCTCTATTATATTATGACAGACCAGCTAGATCTACTGTCTCTATTATATTATGACAGACCAGCTAGATCTACTGTCTCTATTATATTATGACAGACCAGCTAGATCTACTGTCTCTATTATATTATGACAGACCAGCTAGATCTACTGTCTCTATTATATTATGACAGACCAGCTAGATCTACTGTCTCTATTATATTATGACAGACCAGCTAGATCTACTGTCTCTATTATATTATGACAGACCAGCTAGATCTACTGTCTCTATTATATTATGACAGACCAGCTAGATCTACTGTCTCTATTATATTATGACAGACCAGCTAGATCTACTGTCTCTATTATATTATGACAGACCAGCTAGATCTACTGTCTCTATTATATTATGACAGACCAGCTAGATCTACTGTCTCTATTATATTATGACAGACCAGCTAGATCTACTGTCTCTATTATATTATGACAGACCAGCTAGATCTACTGTCTCTATTATATTATGACAGACCAGCTAGATCTACTGTCTCTATTATATTATGACAGACCAGCTAGATCTACTGTCTCTATTATATTATGACAGACCAGCTAGATCTACTGTCTCTATTATATTATGACAGACCAGCTAGATCTACTGTCTCTATTATATTATGACAGACCAGCTAGATCTACTGTCTCTATTATATTATGACAGACCAGCTAGATCTACTGTCTCTATTATATTATGACAGACCAGCTAGATCTACTGTCTCTATTATATTATGACAGACCAGCTAGATCTACTGTCTCTATTATATTATGACAGACCAGCTAGATCTACTGTCTCTATTATATTATGACAGACCAGCTAGATCTACTGTCTCTATTATATTATGACAGACCAGCTAGATCTACTGTCTCTATTATATTATGACAGACCAGCTAGATCTACTGTCTCTATTATATTATGACAGACCAGCTAGATCTACTGTCTCTATTATATTATGACAGACCAGCTAGATCTACTGTCTCTATTATATTATGACAGACCAGCTAGATCTACTGTCTCTATTATATTATGACAGACCAGCTAGATCTACTGTCTCTATTATATTATGACAGACCAGCTAGATCTACTGTCTCTATTATATTATGACAGACCAGCTAGATCTACTGTCTCTATTATATTATGACAGACCAGCTAGATCTACTGTCTCTATTATATTATGACAGACCAGCTAGATCTACTGTCTCTATTATATTATGACAGACCAGCTAGATCTACTGTCTCTATTATATTATGACAGACCAGCTAGATCTACTGTCTCTATTATATTATGACAGACCAGCTAGATCTACTGTCTCTATTATATTATGACAGACCAGCTAGATCTACTGTCTCTATTATATTATGACAGACCAGCTAGATCTACTGTCTCTATTATATTATGACAGACCAGCTAGATCTACTGTCTCTATTATATTATGACAGACCAGCTAGATCTACTGTCTCTATTATATTATGACAGACCAGCTAGATCTACTGTCTCTATTATATTATGACAGACCAGCTAGATCTACTGTCTCTATTATATTATGACAGACCAGCTAGATCTACTGTCTCTATTATATTATGACAGACCAGCTAGATCTACTGTCTCTATTATATTATGACAGACCAGCTAGATCTACTGTCTCTATTATATTATGACAGACCAGCTAGATCTACTGTCTCTATTATATTATGACAGACCAGCTAGATCTACTGTCTCTATTATATTATGACAGACCAGCTAGATCTACTGTCTCTATTATATTATGACAGACCAGCTAGATCTACTGTCTCTATTATATTATGACAGACCAGCTAGATCTACTGTCTCTATTATATTATGACAGACCAGCTAGATCTACTGTCTCTATTATATTATGACAGACCAGCTAGATCTACTGTCTCTATTATATTATGACAGACCAGCTAGATCTACTGTCTCTATTATATTATGACAGACCAGCTAGATCTACTGTCTCTATTATATTATGACAGACCAGCTAGATCTACTGTCTCTATTATATTATGACAGACCAGCTAGATCTACTGTCTCTATTATATTATGACAGACCAGCTAGATCTACTGTCTCTATTATATTATGACAGACCAGCTAGATCTACTGTCTCTATTATATTATGACAGACCAGCTAGATCTACTGTCTCTATTATATTATGACAGACCAGCTAGATCTACTGTCTCTATTATATTATGACAGACCAGCTAGATCTACTGTCTCTATTATATTATGACAGACCAGCTAGATCTACTGTCTCTATTATATTATGACAGACCAGCTAGATCTACTGTCTCTATTATATTATGACAGACCAGCTAGATCTACTGTCTCTATTATATTATGACAGACCAGCTAGATCTACTGTCTCTATTATATTATGACAGACCAGCTAGATCTACTGTCTCTATTATATTATGACAGACCAGCTAGATCTACTGTCTCTATTATATTATGACAGACCAGCTAGATCTACTGTCTCTATTATATTATGACAGACCAGCTAGATCTACTGTCTCTATTATATTATGACAGACCAGCTAGATCTACTGTCTCTATTATATTATGACAGACCAGCTAGATCTACTGTCTCTATTATATTATGACAGACCAGCTAGATCTACTGTCTCTATTATATTATGACAGACCAGCTAGATCTACTGTCTCTATTATATTATGACAGACCAGCTAGATCTACTGTCTCTATTATATTATGACAGACCAGCTAGATCTACTGTCTCTATTATATTATGACAGACCAGCTAGATCTACTGTCTCTATTATATTATGACAGACCAGCTAGATCTACTGTCTCTATTATATTATGACAGACCAGCTAGATCTACTGTCTCTATTATATTATGACAGACCAGCTAGATCTACTGTCTCTATTATATTATGACAGACCAGCTAGATCTACTGTCTCTATTATATTATGACAGACCAGCTAGATCTACTGTCTCTATTATATTATGACAGACCAGCTAGATCTACTGTCTCTATTATATTATGACAGACCAGCTAGATCTACTGTCTCTATTATATTATGACAGACCAGCTAGATCTACTGTCTCTATTATATTATGACAGACCAGCTAGATCTACTGTCTCTATTATATTATGACAGACCAGCTAGATCTACTGTCTCTATTATATTATGACAGACCAGCTAGATCTACTGTCTCTATTATATTATGACAGACCAGCTAGATCTACTGTCTCTATTATATTATGACAGACCAGCTAGATCTACTGTCTCTATTATATTATGACAGACCAGCTAGATCTACTGTCTCTATTATATTATGACAGACCAGCTAGATCTACTGTCTCTATTATATTATGACAGACCAGCTAGATCTACTGTCTCTATTATATTATGACAGACCAGCTAGATCTACTGTCTCTATTATATTATGACAGACCAGCTAGATCTACTGTCTCTATTATATTATGACAGACCAGCTAGATCTACTGTCTCTATTATATTATGACAGACCAGCTAGATCTACTGTCTCTATTATATTATGACAGACCAGCTAGATCTACTGTCTCTATTATATTATGACAGACCAGCTAGATCTACTGTCTCTATTATATTATGACAGACCAGCTAGATCTACTGTCTCTATTATATATGACAGACCAGCTAGATCTACTGTCTCTATTATATTATGACAGACCAGCTAGATCTACTGTCTCTATTATATTATGACAGACCAGCTAGATCTACTGTCTCTATTATATTATGACAGACCAGCTAGATCTACTGTCTCTATTATATTATGACAGACCAGCTATATCTACTGTCTCTATTACATTATGACAGACCTAGATCTACTGTCTCTATTATATAATGACAGACCAGCTAGATCTACTGTCTCTATTATATTATGACAGACCAGCTAGATCTACTGTCTCTATTATATTTGACAGACCAGCTAGATCTACTGTCTCTATTATAATATGACAGACCAGCTAGATCTACTGTCTCTATTATATTATGACAGACCAGCTAGATCTACTGTCTCTATTATATTTGACAGACCAGCTAGATCTACTGTCTCTATTATATTATGACAGACCAGCATTTGACAGTACAACTTATATCTTACTGTCTTTATAATATGCAGACCATCTAGATCTACTCTCTTTATTATATTATGACAGACCAGCTAGATCTACTGTCTCTATTATAATTGACAGACCAGCTAGATCACTGTCTCTATTTATAATATGACAGACCAGCTAGATCAACTGTCTCTTTATAATATGACAGACCAGCTAGATACAACTGTCTCTGTTATAATATGACAGACCAGCTATATCTGCTTGTCTCTATTATGTTAAAAACAGACCAGCTAGATCTACTCTCTCTATTATATTATGACAGACCAGCTAGATATACTGTATTTTTATAATATGATAGACCAGCTAGATCTACTGTCCTATTTATATTATGACAGACAGCTAGATCTACTGTCTCTATTATATTATGACAGACCAGCTAGATCTACTGTCTCTATTATATTATGACAGACCAGCTAGAATCTACTGTCTCTATTATATAATGGCAGACCAGCTAGATCTACAGATTCTATTATTATTATGACAGACCATCAGGATCTACTGTCTCTATTATATTAATGGCAGACCAGCTAGATCTACAGACTCTATTGTATTATGAAGACCAGCTATATATACTGTCTCTATTAAATTATGACAGACCATCTAGACCTACTGTCTCTATTATATAATGACAGACCCGCTAGATCTACTGTCTCTATTTTATGACAGACCAGCCAGATCTACTGTCTCTATTATAATATGACAGACCAGCTAGATCTACTGTCTCTATTATAATTTGACAGACCATCTAGATCTACTGTCTATATTATACTATGACAGACCAGCTAGATCTACTGTCTCTATTATATTATGACAGACCAGCTAGATCTACTGTCTCTATTATATATGACAGACCAGATAGATCTACTGTCTCTATTATATTATGACAGACCAGCTAGATCGAATGTCTCTGTTATATTTCGAAACATACCAGTTTCATCTACTATCTCTATTATATTTTAGTCCCACTTCCGGCGCCGACAGAGATGGCCGCCTCGCTTCGCGTTCCTAGGAAACTATGCAGTTTTTTGTTTTTTTACGTGTTATTTCTTACACTAGTACCCCAGGTCATCTTAGGTTTCATCACATACAGCCGAGAAGAACTACTGAATACAAGATCAGCGTCAACTCACCACCAGTACGACCAAGAATATGTTTTTCGCGATGCGGATCCTGTGTTCTGCCTTACAACCAGCGCCACGGGATGGTTCCCATGCAGCGACCCAAAAAAACGACTCAGAAAAAGAGGGAAACGAAGCGGTCTTCTGGTCAGACTCCGGAGACGGGCACATCGTGCACCACTCCCTAGCATTCTTCTTGCCAATGTCCAGTCTCTTGACAACAAGGTTGATGAAATCCGAGCAAGGGTAGCATTCCAGAGGGACATCAGAGACTGTAACGTTCTCTGTTTCACGGAAACGTGGCTCACTGGAGAGACGCAATCCGAAGCGGTGCAGCCAGCGGGTTTCTCCACGCATCGCGCGGACAGAAACAAACATCTTTCTGGTAAGAAGAGGGGCGGGGGCGTATGCCTTATGGCCAACGTGACATGGTGTGATGAAAGAAACATACAGGAACTCAAATCCTTCTGTTCACCTGATTTAGAATTCCTCACAATCAAATGTAGACCGCATTACCTACCAAGAGAATTCTCTTCGATTATAATCACAGCCGTATATATCCCCCCCCAAGCAGACACATCGATGGCTCTGAACGAACTTTATTTAACTCTCTGCAAACTGGAAACGATTTATCCGGAGGCTGCATTCATTGTAGCTGGGGATTTTAACAAGGCTAATCTGAAAACAAGACTCCCTAAATTTTATCAGCATATCGATTGCGCAACCAGGGGTGGAAAGACCCTGGATCATTGTTACTCTAACTTCCGCGACGCATATAAGGCCCTGCCCCGCCCCCCTTTCGGAAAAGCTGACCACGACTCCATTTTGTTGATCCCTGCCTACAGACAGAAACTAAAACAAGAAGCTCCCACGCTGAGGTCTGTCCAACGCTGGTCCGACCAAGCTGACTCCACACTCCAAGACTGCTTCCATCACGTGGACTGGGAGATGTTTCGTATTGCGTCAGCCAACAACATTGACGAATACGCTGATTCGGTGTGCGAGTTCATTAGAACGTGCGTTGAAGATGTCGTTCCCATAGCAACGATTAAAACATTCCCCAACCAGAAACCGTGGATTGATGGCAGCATTCGTGTGGAACTGAAGGCGCGAACCACTGCTTTTAATCAGGGCAAGGTGTCTGGTAACATGACTGAATACAAACAGCGCAGCTATTCCCTCCGCAAGGCTATCAAACAAGCTAAGCGCCAGTACAGAGACAAAGTAGAATCTCAATTCAACGGCTCAGACACAAGAGGCATGTGGCAGGGTCTACAGTCAATCACGGACTACAGGAAGAAACCCAGCCCAGTCACGGACCAGGATGTCTTGCTCCCAGGCAGACTAAACAACTTTTTTGCCCGCTTTGATACAGTGCCACTGACACGGCCTGCAACGAAAACATGCGGTCTCTCCTTCACTGCAGCCGAAGTGAGTAAGACATTTAAACGTGTTAACCCTCGCAAGGCTGCAGGCCCAGACGGCATCCCCAGCCGCGCCCTCAGAGCATGCGCAGACCAGCTGGCCGGTGTGTTTACGGACATATTCAACCAATCCCTATACCAGTCTGCTGTTCCCACATGCTTCAAGAGGGCCACCATTGTTCCTGTTCCCAAGAAAGCTAAGGTAACTGAGCTAAACGACTACCGCCCCGTAGCACTCACATCCGTCATCATGAAGTGCTTTGAGAGACTAGTCAAGGACCATATCACCTCCACCCTACCTGACACCCTTGACCCACTCCAATTTGCTTACCGCCCAAATAGGTCCACAGACGATGCAATCTCAACCACACTGCACACTGCCCTAAACCATCTGGACAAGAGGAATACCTATGTGAGAATGCTGTTCATCGACTACAGCTCGGCATTCAACACCATAGTACCCTCCAAGCTCGTCATCAAGCTCGAGACCCTGGGTCTCGACCCCGCCCTGTGCAACTGGGTACTGGACTTCCTGACGGGCCGCCCCCAGGTGGTGAGGGTAGGCAACAACATCTCCTCCCCGCTGATCCTCAACACTGGGGCCCCACAAGGGTGCGTTCTGAGCCCTCTCCTGTACTCCCTGTTCACCCACGACTGCGTGGCCACGCACGCCTCCAACTCAATCATCAAGTTTGCGGACGACACAACAGTGGTAGGCTTGATTACCAACAACGACGAGACGGCCTACAGGGAGGAGGTGAGGGCCCTCGGAGTGTGGTGTCAGGAAAATAACCTCACACTCAACGTCAACAAAACTAAGGAGATGATTGTGGACTTCAGGAAACAGCAGAGGGAACACCCCCCCATCCACATCGATGGAACAGTAGTGGAGAGGGTAGCAAGTTTTAAGTTCCTCGGCATACACATCACAGACAAACTGAATTGGTCCACTCACACAGACAGCATCGTGAGGAAGGCGCAGCAGCGCCTCTTCAACCTCAGGAGGCTGAAGAAATTCGGCTTGTCACCAAAAGCACTCACAAACTTCTACAGATGCACAATCGAGAGCATCCTGGCGGGCTGTATCACCGCCTGGTATGGCAACTGCACCGCCCTCAACCGTAAGGCTCTCCAGAGGGTAGTGAGGTCTGCACAACGCATCACCGGGGGCAAACTACCTGCCCTCCAGGACACCTACACCACCCGATGCTACAGGAAGGCCATAAAGATCATCAAGGACATCAACCACCCGAGCCACTGCCTGTTCACCCCGCTGTCATCCAGAAGGCGAGGTCAGTACAGGTGCATCAAAGCTGGGACCGAGAGACTGAAAAACAGCTTCTATCTCAAGGCCATCAGACTGTTAAACAGCCACCACTAACATTGAGTGGCTACTGCCAACACACTGTCAATGCCACTGACTCTACTCCATCCACTTTAATCATGGGAATTGATGGGAAATGATGTAAATATATCACTAGCCACTTTAAACAATGCTACCTTATATAATTTTACTTACCCTACATTATTCATCTCATATGCATACGTAGATACTGTACTCTATATCATCGACTGCATCCTTATGTAATACATGTATCACTAGCCACTTTAACTATGCCACTTGGTTTACATACTCATCTCATATGTATATACTGTACTCGATATCATCTACTGTATCTTGCCTATGCTACTCTTTATCCCCTTACACTGTGTATAAGACAGTAGTTTTTTGGGGGAATTGTTAGTTAGATCACTTGTTCGTTATTACTGCATTGTCGGAACTAGAAGCACAAGCATTTCGCTACACTCGCATTAACATCTGCTAACCATGTGTATGTGACAAATACATTTGATTTGATTTGATTTGATTTGATTTATATTTTGACAGACCAGCTAGATCTATCGTCTCTATTATTTTATGACAGAACAGCTAGATCTATAGTCTCTATTTTATGACAGACCAGCTAGATCTACTGTCTCTATTATATTATGACAGACCAGCTAGATCTACTGTCTCTATTATAATATGACAGACCACCTAGATCTACTGTCTCTATTATATTATGACAGACTAGCTAGATCTACTGTCTCTATTATATAATGGCAGACCAGCTAGATCTACAGACTCTATTATATTATGACAGACCAGCTATATATACTGTCTCTATTATAATATGACAGACCAGCTAGATCTACTGTCTCTATTATAATATGACAGACCAGCTATATATACTGTCTCTATTACATTATGACAGACCTGCTAGATCTGTCTCTATTATATAATTGCAGACCAGCTAGATCTACAAACTCTATTATATTATGACAGACCAGCTAGATCTACTGTCTCTATTATAATATGACAGACCAGCTAGATATATTGTCTCTACTATATTATGACAGACCAGCTATATATACTGTCTCTATTTTATTATGACAGACCATCTAGATCTACTGTCTCTGTTATAATATGACAGACCAGCTACATCTACTGTCTCTATTACATTATGACAGACCATCTAGATCTACTGTCTCTGTTATAATATGGCAGACCAGCTACATCTACTGTCTCTATTATATTATGACAGACCAGCTAGATCTGTCTATATTATATTATGACAGATCAGCTAGATCTACTGTCTCTATTAAATTCTGACAGACCAGCTAGATCTACTGTCTCTATTAAATTATGGTAGAACAGCTAGTTCTACTGTCTCTATTATATTATGACAGACCAGCTAGATCTACTGTCTCTATTTTATTATGGCAGACCAGCTAGATCTACTGTCTCTATTATATTATAAAAGACCAGCTAGATCTTCTGTCTCTATTAAATTATGACAGACCATCTAGATCTACTGTCTCTTTTATAATATGACAGACCAGCTAGATCTACTGTCTCTATTATAATTTGAAAGACCAGCTATATCTACTGTCTCTATTATAATTTGACAGACCAGCTAGATCTACTGTCTCTGTTATAATATGACAGACCAGCTATATCTGCTGTCTCAATTATATTATTACAGACCAGCTAGATCTACTCTCTCTACTATATTATGACAGACCAGCTAGATATACTGTCTCTTTTATAATATGACAGACCAGCTAGATCTACTGTCTCTATTATATTATGGCAGACCAGCTAGATCTACTCTCTCTATTATATTACGACAGACCAGCTAGATATACTGTCTCTTTTATATTATGACAGACCAGCTAGATCTACTGTCTCTATTATAATTTGACAGACCATCTATATCTACTGTCTCTTTTATAATATGCAGACCATCTAGATCTACTCTCTTTATTATATTATGACAGACCAGCTAGATCTACTGTCTCTATTATAATTTGACAGACCAGCTAGATCTACTGTCTCTATTATAATATGACAGACCAGCTAGATCAACTGTCTCTTTTATAATATGACAGACCAGCTAGATCAACTGTCTCTGTTATAATATGACAGACCAGCTATATGGCCTCCAATTGCTCTTAAATACAAGTAAAACTAAATGCATGCTCTTCAACCGATCGCTACCTGCACCTACCCGCCTGTCCAACATCACTACTCTGGACGGCTCTGACTTAGAATACGTGGACAACTACAAATACTTAGGTGTCTGGTTAGACTGTAAACTCTCCTTCCAGACCCATATCAAACATCTCCAATCCAAAGTTAAATCTAGAATTGGCTTCCTATTTCGCAACAAAGCATCCTTCACTCATGCTGCCAAACATACCCTTGTAAAACTGACCATCCTACCAATCCTCGACTTTGGCGATGTCATTTACAAAATAGCCTCCAATACCCTACTCAACAAATTGGATGCAGTCTATCACAGTGCAATCCGTTTTATCACCAAGCCCCATATACTACCCACCATTGCGACCTGTACGCTCTCGTTGGCTGGCCCTCGCTTCATACTCGTCGCCAAACCCACTGGCTCCATGTCATCTACAAGACCCTGCTAGGTAAAGTCCCCCCTTATCTCAGCTCGCTGGTCACCATAGCATCTCCCACCTGTAGCACACGCTCCAGCAGGTATATCTCTCTAGTCACCCCCAAGACCAATTCTTTCTTTGGCCGCCTCTCCTTCCAGTTCTCTGCTGCCAATGACTGGAACGAACTACAAAAATCTCTGAAACTGAAACACTTATCTCCCTCACTAGCTTTAAGCACCAACTGTCAGAGCAGCTCACAGATTACTGCACCTGTACATAGCCCACCTAAAATTTAGCCCAAACAACTACCTCTTCCCAACTGTATTTAATTTTTATTTATTTATTTATTTTGCTCCTTTGCACCCCATTATTTTTTTATTTCTACTTTGCACATTCTCCCATTGCAAAACTACCATTCCAGTATTTTACTTGCTATATTGTATTTACTTTGCCATCATGGCCTTTTTTTTGCCTTTACCTCCCTTCTCACCTCATTTGCTCACATTGTATATAGACTTGTTTATACTGCATATTGACTGTATGTTGTTTTACTCCATGTGTAACTCTGTGTCGTTTTATCTGTCGAACTGCTTGCTTTATCTTGGCCAGGTCGCAATTGTAAATGAGAACTTGTTCTCAACTTGCCTACCTGGTTAAATAAAGGTAAAATAAAAATAAAAAAAAAATATCTGCTGTCTCTATTATATTAAAAACAGACCAGCTAGATCTACTGTCTCTATTATAATTTGACAGACCAGCTAGATCTACTGTCTCTATTATATTATGACAGACCAGCTAGATCTACTGTCTCTATTATAATATGACAGACCAGCTAGATCTACTGTCTCTATTATAATATGACAGACCAGCTAGATCTACTGTCTCTATTATATTATGACAGACCAGCTAGATCTACTGTCTCTATTATATTATGACAGACCAGCTAGATCTACTGTCTCTATTATATTATGACAGACCAGCTAGATCTACTGTCTCTATTATAATATGACAGACCAGCTAGATCTACTGTCTCTATTATATTATGACAGACCAGCTAGATCTACTGTCTCTATTATATTATGACAGACCAGCTAGATCTACTGTCTCTATTATATTATGACAGACCAGCTAGATCTACTGTCTCTATTATATTATGACAGACCAGCTAGATCTACTGTCTCTATTATATTATGACAGACCAGCTAGATCTACTGTCTCTATTATATTATGACAGACCAGCTAGATCTACTGTCTCTATTATATTATGACAGACCAGCTAGATCTACTGTCTCTATTATATTATGACAGACCAGCTAGATCTACTGTCTCTATTATATTATGACAGACCAGCTAGATCTACTGTCTCTATTATATTATGACAGACCAGCTAGATCTACTGTCTCTATTATATTATGACAGACCAGCTAGATCTACTGTCTCTATTATATTATGACAGACCAGCTAGATCTACTGTCTCTATTATATTATGACAGACCAGCTAGATCTACTGTCTCTATTATATTATGACAGACCAGCTAGATCTACTGTCTCTATTATATTATGACAGACCAGCTAGATCTACTGTCTCTATTATATTATGACAGACCAGCTAGATCTACTGTCTCTATTATATTATGACAGACCAGCTAGATCTACTGTCTCTATTATATTATGACAGACCAGCTAGATCTACTGTCTCTATTATATTATGACAGACCAGCTAGATCTACTGTCTCTATTATATTATGACAGACCAGCTAGATCTACTGTCTCTATTATATTATGACAGACCAGCTAGATCTACTGTCTCTATTATATTATGACAGACCAGCTAGATCTACTGTCTCTATTATATTATGACAGACCAGCTAGATCTACTGTCTCTATTATATTATGACAGACCAGCTAGATCTACTGTCTCTATTATATTATGACAGACCAGCTAGATCTACTGTCTCTATTATATTATGACAGACCAGCTAGATCTACTGTCTCTATTATATTATGACAGACCAGCTAGATCTACTGTCTCTATTATATTATGACAGACCAGCTAGATCTACTGTCTCTATTATATTATGACAGACCAGCTAGATCTACTGTCTCTATTATATTATGACAGACCAGCTAGATCTACTGTCTCTATTATATTATGACAGACCAGCTAGATCTACTGTCTCTATTATATTATGACAGACCAGCTAGATCTACTGTCTCTATTATATTATGACAGACCAGCTAGATCTACTGTCTCTATTATATTATGACAGACCAGCTAGATCTACTGTCTCTATTATATTATGACAGACCAGCTAGATCTACTGTCTCTATTATATTATGACAGACCAGCTAGATCTACTGTCTCTATTATATTATGACAGACCAGCTAGATCTACTGTCTCTATTATATTATGACAGACCAGCTAGATCTACTGTCTCTATTATATTATGACAGACCAGCTAGATCTACTGTCTCTATTATATTATGACAGACCAGCTAGATCTACTGTCTCTATTATATTATGACAGACCAGCTAGATCTACTGTCTCTATTATATTATGACAGACCAGCTAGATCTACTGTCTCTATTATATTATGACAGACCAGCTAGATCTACTGTCTCTATTATATTATGACAGACCAGCTAGATCTACTGTCTCTATTATATTATGACAGACCAGCTAGATCTACTGTCTCTATTATATTATGACAGACCAGCTAGATCTACTGTCTCTATTATATTATGACAGACCAGCTAGATCTACTGTCTCTATTATATTATGACAGACCAGCTAGATCTACTGTCTCTATTATATTATGACAGACCAGCTAGATCTACTGTCTCTATTATATTATGACAGACCAGCTAGATCTACTGTCTCTATTATATTATGACAGACCAGCTAGATCTACTGTCTCTATTATATTATGACAGACCAGCTAGATCTACTGTCTCTATTATATTATGACAGACCAGCTAGATCTACTGTCTCTATTATATTATGACAGACCAGCTAGATCTACTGTCTCTATTATATTATGACAGACCAGCTAGATCTACTGTCTCTATTATATTATGACAGACCAGCTAGATCTACTGTCTCTATTATATTATGACAGACCAGCTAGATCTACTGTCTCTATTATATTATGACAGACCAGCTAGATCTACTGTCTCTATTATATTATGACAGACCAGCTAGATCTACTGTCTCTATTATATTATGACAGACCAGCTAGATCTACTGTCTCTATTATATTATGACAGACCAGCTAGATCTACTGTCTCTATTATATTATGACAGACCAGCTAGATCTACTGTCTCTATTATATTATGACAGACCAGCTAGATCTACTGTCTCTATTATATTATGACAGACCAGCTAGATCTACTGTCTCTATTATATTATGACAGACCAGCTAGATCTACTGTCTCTATTATATTATGACAGACCAGCTAGATCTACTGTCTCTATTATATTATGACAGACCAGCTAGATCTACTGTCTCTATTATATTATGACAGACCAGCTAGATCTACTGTCTCTATTATATTATGACAGACCAGCTAGATCTACTGTCTCTATTATATTATGACAGACCAGCTAGATCTACTGTCTCTATTATATTATGACAGACCAGCTAGATCTACTGTCTCTATTATATTATGACAGACCAGCTAGATCTACTGTCTCTATTATATTATGACAGACCAGCTAGATCTACTGTCTCTATTATATTATGACAGACCAGCTAGATCTACTGTCTCTATTATATTATGACAGACCAGCTAGATCTACTGTCTCTATTATATTATGACAGACCAGCTAGATCTACTGTCTCTATTATATTATGACAGACCAGCTAGATCTACTGTCTCTATTATATTATGACAGACCAGCTAGATCTACTGTCTCTATTATATTATGACAGACCAGCTAGATCTACTGTCTCTATTATATTATGACAGACCAGCTAGATCTACTGTCTCTATTATATTATGACAGACCAGCTAGATCTACTGTCTCTATTATATTATGACAGACCAGCTAGATCTACTGTCTCTATTATATTATGACAGACCAGCTAGATCTACTGTCTCTATTATATTATGACAGACCAGCTAGATCTACTGTCTCTATTATATTATGACAGACCAGCTAGATCTACTGTCTCTATTATATTATGACAGACCAGCTAGATCTACTGTCTCTATTATATTATGACAGACCAGCTAGATCTACTGTCTCTATTATATTATGACAGACCAGCTAGATCTACTGTCTCTATTATATTATGACAGACCAGCTAGATCTACTGTCTCTATTATATTATGACAGACCAGCTAGATCTACTGTCTCTATTATATTATGACAGACCAGCTAGATCTACTGTCTCTATTATATTATGACAGACCAGCTAGATCTACTGTCTCTATTATATTATGACAGACCAGCTAGATCTACTGTCTCTATTATATTATGACAGACCAGCTAGATCTACTGTCTCTATTATATTATGACAGACCAGCTAGATCTACTGTCTCTATTATATTATGACAGACCAGCTAGATCTACTGTCTCTATTATATTATGACAGACCAGCTAGATCTACTGTCTCTATTATATTATGACAGACCAGCTAGATCTACTGTCTCTATTATATTATGACAGACCAGCTAGATCTACTGTCTCTATTATATTATGACAGACCAGCTAGATCTACTGTCTCTATTATATTATGACAGACCAGCTAGATCTACTGTCTCTATTATATTATGACAGACCAGCTAGATCTACTGTCTCTATTATATTATGACAGACCAGCTAGATCTACTGTCTCTATTATATTATGACAGACCAGCTAGATCTACTGTCTCTATTATATTATGACAGACCAGCTAGATCTACTGTCTCTATTATATTATGACAGACCAGCTAGATCTACTGTCTCTATTATATTATGACAGACCAGCTAGATCTACTGTCTCTATTATATTATGACAGACCAGCTAGATCTACTGTCTCTATTATATTATGACAGACCAGCTAGATCTACTGTCTCTATTATATTATGACAGACCAGCTAGATCTACTGTCTCTATTATATTATGACAGACCAGCTAGATCTACTGTCTCTATTATATTATGACAGACCAGCTAGATCTACTGTCTCTATTATATTATGACAGACCAGCTAGATCTACTGTCTCTATTATATTATGACAGACCAGCTAGATCTACTGTCTCTATTATATTATGACAGACCAGCTAGATCTACTGTCTCTATTATATTATGACAGACCAGCTAGATCTACTGTCTCTATTATATTATGACAGACCAGCTAGATCTACTGTCTCTATTATATTATGACAGACCAGCTAGATCTACTGTCTCTATTATATTATGACAGACCAGCTAGATCTACTGTCTCTATTATATTATGACAGACCAGCTAGATCTACTGTCTCTATTATATTATGACAGACCAGCTAGATCTACTGTCTCTATTATATTATGACAGACCAGCTAGATCTACTGTCTCTATTATATTATGACAGACCAGCTAGATCTACTGTCTCTATTATATTATGACAGACCAGCTAGATCTACTGTCTCTATTATATTATGACAGACCAGCTAGATCTACTGTCTCTATTATATTATGACAGACCAGCTAGATCTACTGTCTCTATTATATTATGACAGACCAGCTAGATCTACTGTCTCTATTATATTATGACAGACCAGCTAGATCTACTGTCTCTATTATATTATGACAGACCAGCTAGATCTACTGTCTCTATTATATTATGACAGACCAGCTAGATCTACTGTCTCTATTATATTATGACAGACCAGCTAGATCTACTGTCTCTATTATATTATGACAGACCAGCTAGATCTACTGTCTCTATTATATTATGACAGACCAGCTAGATCTACTGTCTCTATTATATTATGACAGACCAGCTAGATCTACTGTCTCTATTATATTATGACAGACCAGCTAGATCTACTGTCTCTATTATATTATGACAGACCAGCTAGATCTACTGTCTCTATTATATTATGACAGACCAGCTAGATCTACTGTCTCTATTATATTATGACAGACCAGCTAGATCTACTGTCTCTATTATATTATGACAGACCAGCTAGATCTACTGTCTCTATTATATTATGACAGACCAGCTAGATCTACTGTCTCTATTATATTATGACAGACCAGCTAGATCTACTGTCTCTATTATATTATGACAGACCAGCTAGATCTACTGTCTCTATTATATTATGACAGACCAGCTAGATCTACTGTCTCTATTATATTATGACAGACCAGCTAGATCTACTGTCTCTATTATATTATGACAGACCAGCTAGATCTACTGTCTCTATTATATTATGACAGACCAGCTAGATCTACTGTCTCTATTATATTATGACAGACCAGCTAGATCTACTGTCTCTATTATATTATGACAGACCAGCTAGATCTACTGTCTCTATTATATTATGACAGACCAGCTAGATCTACTGTCTCTATTATATTATGACAGACCAGCTAGATCTACTGTCTCTATTATATTATGACAGACCAGCTAGATCTACTGTCTCTATTATATTATGACAGACCAGCTAGATCTACTGTCTCTATTATATTATGACAGACCAGCTAGATCTACTGTCTCTATTATATTATGACAGACCAGCTAGATCTACTGTCTCTATTATATTATGACAGACCAGCTAGATCTACTGTCTCTATTATATTATGACAGACCAGCTAGATCTACTGTCTCTATTATATTATGACAGACCAGCTAGATCTACTGTCTCTATTATATTATGACAGACCAGCTAGATCTACTGTCTCTATTATATTATGACAGACCAGCTAGATCTACTGTCTCTATTATATTATGACAGACCAGCTAGATCTACTGTCTCTATTATATTATGACAGACCAGCTAGATCTACTGTCTCTATTATATTATGACAGACCAGCTAGATCTACTGTCTCTATTATATTATGACAGACCAGCTAGATCTACTGTCTCTATTATATTATGACAGACCAGCTAGATCTACTGTCTCTATTATATTATGACAGACCAGCTAGATCTACTGTCTCTATTATATTATGACAGACCAGCTAGATCTACTGTCTCTATTATATTATGACAGACCAGCTAGATCTACTGTCTCTATTATATTATGACAGACCAGCTAGATCTACTGTCTCTATTATATTATGACAGACCAGCTAGATCTACTGTCTCTATTATATTATGACAGACCAGCTAGATCTACTGTCTCTATTATATTATGACAGACCAGCTAGATCTACTGTCTCTATTATATTATGACAGACCAGCTAGATCTACTGTCTCTATTATATTATGACAGACCAGCTAGATCTACTGTCTCTATTATATTATGACAGACCAGCTAGATCTACTGTCTCTATTATATTATGACAGACCAGCTAGATCTACTGTCTCTATTATATTATGACAGACCAGCTAGATCTACTGTCTCTATTATATTATGACAGACCAGCTAGATCTACTGTCTCTATTATATTATGACAGACCAGCTAGATCTACTGTCTCTATTATATTATGACAGACCAGCTAGATCTACTGTCTCTATTATATTATGACAGACCAGCTAGATCTACTGTCTCTATTATATTATGACAGACCAGCTAGATCTACTTTCTCTGTCTCTATTATATTATGACAGACCAGCTAGATCTACTGTCTCTATTATATTATGACAGACCAGCTAGATCTACTGTCTCTTATAGTATCAAACAACCAGCTATCGTACAAACAACCAGCTATAGTATCAAACAACCAGCAATAGTATCGTACTAAATCCGATAGTATAAAACACCAGCCTAAGTATCAAACAACCAGCTATAGTATCAAACCTCAAATAAACAACCAGCTATAGTACCAAACAACCAGCTATAGTACCAAACAACCAGCTATAGTACCAAACAACCAGCTATAGTACCAAACAACCAGCTATAGTACCAAACAACCAGCTATAGTACCAAACAACCAGCTATAGTACCAAACAACCAGCTATAGTACCAAACAACCAGCTATAGTACCAAACAACCAGCTATAGTACCAAACAACCAGCTATAGTACCAAACAACCAGCTATAGTACCCAAACAACCCAGCTATAGTACCAAAAACCAGCTATAGTACCAAACAACCAGCTATAGTACCAAACAACCAGCTATAGTACCAACAACCAGCTATAGTACCAAACCAACCAGCTATAGTACCAAACAACCAGCTATAGTACCAAACAACCAGCTATAGTACCAAACAACCAGCTATATGTACCAAACAACCAGCTATAGTACCAAACAACCAGCTATAGTATCAAACAAACCAGCTATAGAACCAAAACAACCAGCTATAGTATCAAACTTCCAATAAACAACCAGCTATAGTATCAAAACAACCAGCTATAGTATCAAACAACCAGCCATAGTATCAAACAACCAGCTATAGAAACCATACATCCAGCTATAGTACCAAAAACAGCTATCGTACCAACAACCAGCTATAGTTTACCAAAACCTCCAATAACCAACCAGGTATATTATCAAACAACCTGTTATAGTATCAAACAACTAGCTATTGTATCAAACAACCAGCTATAGTACCAAACATCCAGCTATAGTACCAAACATCCAGCTATAGTACCCAAACAACCAGCTATAGTTACAAACAACCAGCCATAGTATCAAACAACCAGCCATAGTATCAAACAACAGTCTATAGTATCAAACAACCAGCCTAGTATCAAACAACCAGCTATAGTACCAAACAACCAGCTATAGTACCACAACAACCAGC
>NW_022262513.1:58019-112280 GCF_002021735.2 Oncorhynchus kisutch
ATAATAGAGACAGTAGATCTAGCTGGTCTGTCATATAATAAATAGAGACAGTAGATCTAGCTGGTCTGTCATAATATAATAGAGACAGTAGATCTAGCTGGTCTGTCATATACAGAGTGTTACAATATTATAATAAGACTTAGAGACTAGCTGGTCTGTCATAATATAATAGAGACAGTAGATCTAGCTGGTCTGTCATAATATAATAGAGACAGTAGATCTAGCTGGTCTGTCATAATATAATAGAGACAGTAGATCTAGCTGGTCTGTCATAATATAATAGAGACAGTAGATCTAGCTGGTCTGTCAAATAATAGAAGAGACAGTAGATCTAGCTGGTCTGTCATAATATAATGAGACAGTAGTATAGCTAGTGTTCTGTCATAATATAATAGAGACAGTAGATCTAGCTGGTCTGTCATAATATAATAGAGACAGTAGATCTAGCTGGTCTGTCATAATATAATAGAGACAGTAGATCTAGCTGGTCTGTCATAATATAATAGAGACAGTAGATCTAGCTGGTCTGTCATAATATAATAGAGACAGTAGATCTAGCTGTCTGTCATAATATAATAGAGACAGTAGATCTAGCTGGTCTGTCACATATAATAGAGACAGTAGATCTAGCTGGTCTGTCATATATAATAGAGACAGTAGATCTAGCTGGTCTGTCATAATATAATAGAGACAGTAGATCTAGCTGGTCTGTCATAATATAATAGACAGTAGATCTAGCTGGTCTGTCATAATATAATAGAGACAGTAGATCTAGCTGGTCTGTCATAATAAATAGAGACAGTAGATCTAGCTGGTCTGTCATAATATAATAGAGACAGTAGATCTAGCTGGTCTGTCATAATATATAGAGACAGTAGATCTAGCTGGTCTGTCATAATATAATAGAGACAGTAGATCTAGCTGGTCTGTCATATATAATAGAGACAGTAGATCTAGCTGGTCTGTCATAATATAATAGAGACAGTAGATCTAGCTGGTCTGTCATATTATAATAGAGACAGTAGATCTAGCTGGTCTGTCATAATATAATAGAGACAGTAGATCTAGCTGGTCTGTCATAAATATAATAGAGACAGTAGATCTAGCTGGTCTGTCATAATATAATAGAGACAGTAGATCTAGCTGGTCTGTCATAATATAATAGAGACAGTAGATCTAGCTGGTCTGTCATATTATAATAGTAATATAGAGACAGTAGATCTAGCTGGTCTGTCATAATATAATAGAGACAGTAGATCTAGCTGTCGTCTGTCATCGTAAATATAATAGAGACAGTAGATCTAGCTGGTCTGTCATAATATAATAGAGACAGTAGATCTAGCTGGTCTGTCATAATATAAAGAGACAGTAGATCTAGCTGGTCTGTCATAATATAATAGAGACAGTAGATCTAGCTGGTCTGTCATAATATAATAGAGACAGTAGATCTAGCTGGTCTGTCATAATATAATAGAGACAGTAGATCTAGCTGGTCTGTCATAATATAATAGACAGTAGATCTAGCTGGTCTGTCATAATATAATAGAGACAGTAGATCTAGCTGGTCTGTCATAATATAATAGAGACAGTAGATCTAGCTGGTCTGTCAAATAATAGAGACAGTAGATCTAGCTGGTCTGTCATAATATAATAGAGACAGTAGATCTAGCTGGTCTGTCATAATATAATAGAGACAGTAGATCTAGCTGGTCTGTCATAATATAATAGAGACAGTAGATCTAGCTGGTCTGTCATAATATAATAGAGACAGTAGATCTAGCTGGTCTGTCATATTATAATAGAGACAGTAGATCTAGCTGGTCTGTCATAATATAATAGAGACAGTAGATCTAGCTGGTCTGTCATATATAATAGAGACAGTAGATCTAGCTGGTCTGTCATAATATAATAGAGACAGTAGATCTAGCTGGTCTGTCATAATATAATAGAGACAGTAGATCTAGCTGGTCTGTCATAATATAATAGAGACAGTAGATCTAGCTGGTCTGTCATAATATAATAGAGACAGTAGATCTAGCTGGTCTGTCATAATATAATAGAGACAGTAGATCTAGCTGGTCTGTCAATATAATAGAGACAGTAGATCTAGCTGGTCTGTCATAATATAATAGAGACAGTAGATCTAGCTGGTCTGTCATAATATAATAGAGACAGTAGATCTAGCTGGTCTGTCATATTAAATAGAGACAGTAGATCTAGCTGGTCTGTCATAATATAATAGAGACAGTAGATCTAGCTGGTCTGTCATAATATAATAGAGACAGTAGATCTAGCTGGTCTGTCATAATATAATAGAGACAGTAGATCTAGCTGGTCTGTCATAATATAATAGAGACAGTAGATCTAGCTGGTCTGTCATAATATAATAGACAGTAGATCTAGCTGGTCTGTCATAATATAATAGAGACAGTAGATCTAGCTGGTCTGTCATATATATATAGAGACAGTAGATCTAGCTGGTCTGTCATAATATAATAGAGACAGTAGATCTAGCTGGTCTGTCATAATATAATAGAGACAGTAGATCTAGCTGGTCTGTCATAATATAATAGAGACAGTAGATCTAGCTGGTCTGTCATATATAATAGAGACAGTAGATCTAGCTGGTCTGTCATAATATAATAGAGACAGTAGATCTAGCTGGTCTGTCAAATATAATAGAGACAGTAGATCTAGCTGGTCTGTCATAATATAATAGAGACAGTAGATCTAGCTGGTCTGTCATAATATAATAGAGACAGTAGATCTAGCTGGTCTGTCATAATATAATAGAGACAGTAGATCTAGCTGGTCTGTCATAATATAATAGAGACAGTAGATCTAGCTGGTCTGTCATAATATAATAGAGACAGTAGATCTAGCTGGTCTGTCATAATATAATAGAGACAGTAGATCTAGCTGGTCTGTCATAATATAATAGAGACAGTAGATCTAGCTGGTCTGTCATATATAATAGAGACAGTAGATCTAGCTGGTCTGTCATATTATAATAGAGACAGTAGATCTAGCTGGTCTGTCATAATATAATAGAGACAGTAGATCTAGCTGGTCTGTCATAATATAATAGAGACAGTAGATCTAGCTGGTCTGTCATAATATAATAGAGACAGTAGATCTAGCTGGTCTGTCATAATATAATAGAGACAGTAGATCTAGCTGGTCTGTCATAATATAATAGAGACAGTAGATCTAGCTGGTCTGTCATAATATAATAGAGACAGTAGATCTAGCTGGTCTGTCATATATAATAGAGACAGTAGATCTAGCTGGTCTGTCATAATATAATAGAGACAGTAGATCTAGCTGGTCTGTCATAATATAATAGAGACAGTAGATCTAGCTGGTCTGTCATAATATAATAGAGACAGTAGATCTAGCTGGTCTGTCAAATATAATAGAGACAGTAGATCTAGCTGGTCTGTCATAATATAATAGAGACAGTAGATCTAGCTGGTCTGTCATAATATAATAGAGACAGTAGATCTAGCTGGTCTGTCATAATATAATAGAGACAGTAGATCTAGCTGGTCTGTCATAATATAATAGAGACAGTAGATCTAGCTGGTCTGTCATAATATAATAGAGACAGTAGATCTAGCTGGTCTGTCATATATATAATAGAGACAGTAGATCTAGCTGGTCTGTCATAATATAATAGAGACAGTAGATCTAGCTGGTCTGTCATAATATAATAGAGACAGTAGATCTAGCTGGTCTGTCATAATATAATAGAGACAGTAGATCTAGCTGGTCTGTCATAATATAATAGAGACAGTAGATCTAGCTGGTCTGTCATAATATAATAGAGACAGTAGATCTAGCTGGTCTGTCATAATATATAGAGACAGTAGATCTAGCTGGTCTGTCATAATATAATAGAGACAGTAGATCTAGCTGGTCTGTCATATAATAGAGACAGTAGATCTAGCTGGTCTGTCATAATATAATAGAGACAGTAGATCTAGCTGGTCTGTCATAATATAATAGAGACAGTAGATCTAGCTGGTCTGTCATAATATATAGAGACAGTAGATCTAGCTGGTCTGTCATAATATAATAGAGACAGTAGATCTAGCTGGTCTGTCAATATAATAGAGACAGTAGATCTAGCTGGTCTGTCAAATATAATAGAGACAGTAGATCTAGCTGGTCTGTCATAATATAATAGAGACAGTAGATCTAGCTGGTCTGTCATATTATAATAGAGACAGTAGATCTAGCTGGTCTGTCATATATAATAGAGACAGTAGATCTAGCTGGTCTGTCAAATATAATAGAGACAGTAGATCTAGCTGGTCTGTCATAATATAATAGAGACAGTAGATCTAGCTGGTCTGTCATAATATAATAGAGACAGTAGATCTAGCTGGTCTGTCATAATATAATAGAGACAGTAGATCTAGCTGGTCTGTCATAATATAATAGAGACAGTAGATCTAGCTGGTCTGTCATAATATAATAGAGTACAGATCTAGCTGGTCTGTCAAATAATAGAGACAGTAGATCTAGCTGGTCTGTCATATATAAGAGACAGTAGATCTAGCTGGTCTGTCATAATATAATAGAGACAGTAGATCTAGCTGGTCTGTCATAATATAATAGAGACAGTAGATCTAGCTGGTCTGTCAAATAT
Source organism: Oncorhynchus kisutch (assembly GCF_002021735.2). Taxonomy (NCBI): domain Eukaryota; kingdom Metazoa; phylum Chordata; class Actinopteri; order Salmoniformes; family Salmonidae; genus Oncorhynchus; species Oncorhynchus kisutch. The sequence goes on from NW_022262513.1 coordinate 62,674, forward strand.
ATAGAGACAGTAGATCTAGCTGGTCTGTCATAATATAATAGAGACAGTAGATCTAGCTGGTCTGTCATAATATAATAGAGACAGTAGATCTAGCTGGTCTGTCATAATATAATAGAGACAGTAGATCTAGCTGGTCTGTCAAATATAATAGAGACAGTAGATCTAGCTGGTCTGTCATAATATAATAGAGACAGTAGATCTAGCTGGTCTGTCATAATATAATAGAGACAGTAGATCTAGCTGGTCTGTCATAATATAATAGACAGTAGATCTAGCTGGTCTGTCATAATATAATAGAGACAGTAGATCTAGCTGGTCTGTCATAATATAATAGAGACAGTAGATCTAGCTGGTCTGTCATAATATAATAGAGAGCAGTAGATCTAGCTGGTCTGTCATATATAATAGAGACAGTAGATCTAGCTGGTCTCATATTATAATAGAGACAGTAGATCTAGCTGGTCTGTCATAATATAATAGAGACAGTAGATCTAGCTGGTCTGTCAATATAATAGAGACAGTAGATCTAGCTGGTCTGTCATAATATAATAGAGACAGTAGATCTAGCTGGTCTGTCATAATATAATAGAGACAGTAGATCTAGCTGGTCTGTCATAATATAATAGAGACAGTAGATCTAGCTGGTCTGTCATAATATAATAGAGACAGTAGATCTAGCTGGTCTGTCATAATATAATAGAGACAGTAGATCTAGCTGGTCTGTCATAATATAATAGAGACAGTAGATCTAGCTGGTCTGTCATAATATAATAGAGACAGTAGATCTAGCTGGTCTGTCATAATATAATAGAGACAGTAGATCTAGCTGGTCTGTCATAATATAATAGAGACAGTAGATCTAGCTGGTCTGTCATAATATAATAGAGACAGTAGATCTAGCTGGTCTGTCATAATATAATAGAGACAGTAGATCTAGCTGGTCTGTCATAATATAATAGAGACAGTAGATCTAGCTGGTCTGTCATAATATAATAGAGACAGTAGATCTAGCTGGTCTGTCATATATAGAGACAGTAGATCTAGCTGGTCTGTCATAATATAATAGAGACAGTAGATCTAGCTGGTCTGTCATAATATAATAGAGACAGTAGATCTAGCTGGTCTGTCATATTATAATAGAGACAGTAGATCTAGCTGTCTGTCATAATATAATAGAGACAGTAGATCTAGCTGGTCTGTCATAATATAATAGAGACAGTAGATCTAGCTGGTCTGTCATAATATATAGAGACAGTAGATCTAGCTGGTCTGTCATAATATAATAGAGACAGTAGATCTAGCTGGTCTGTCATAATATAATAGAGACAGTAGATCTAGCTGGTCTGTCATAGAATAATAGAGACAGTAGATCTAGCTGGTCTGTCATAATATAATAGAGACAGTAGATCTAGCTGGTCTGTCATAATATAATAGAGACAGTAGATCTAGCTGGTCTGTCATAATATAATAGAGACAGTAGATCTAGCTGGTCTGTCATATTATAATAGAGACAGTAGATCTAGCTGGTCTGTCATAATATATAGAGACAGTAGATCTAGCTGGTCTGTCATAATATAATAGAGACAGTAGATCTAGCTGGTCTGTCATAATATAATAGAGACAGTAGATCTAGCTGGTCTGTCATAATATAATAGAGACAGTAGATCTAGCTGGTCTGTCATATATAATAGAGACAGTAGATCTAGCTGGTCTGTCATAATATAATAGAGACAGTAGATCTAGCTGGTCTGTCATAATATAATAGAGACAGTAGATCTAGCTGGTCTGTCATAATATAATAGAGACAGTAGATCTAGCTGGTCTGTCATATATAATAGAGACAGTAGATCTAGCTGGTCTGTCATAATATAATAGAGACAGTAGATCTAGCTGGTCTGTCATATTATAATAGAGACAGTAGATCTAGCTGGTCTGTCATAATATAATAGAGACAGTAGATCTAGCTGGTCTGTCATAATATAATAGAGACAGTAGATCTAGCTGGTCTGTCATATATAATAGAGACAGTAGATCTAGCTGGTCTGTCATAATATAATAGAGACAGTAGATCTAGCTGGTCTGTCATAATATAATAGAGACAGTAGATCTAGCTGGTCTGTCATAATATAATAGAGACAGTAGATCTAGCTGGTCTGTCATAATATAATAGAGACAGTAGATCTAGCTGGTCTGTCATAATATAATAGAGACAGTAGATCTAGCTGGTCTGTCATAATATAATAGAGACAGTAGATCTAGCTGGTCTGTCATAATATAATAGAGACAGTAGATCTAGCTGGTCTGTCATAATATAATAGAGACAGTAGATCTAGCTGGTCTGTCAATATAATAGAGACAGTAGATCTAGCTGGTCTGTCATAATATAATAGAGACAGTAGAGCTACTGTCATAAATATAGACATAGATCTAGCTGGTCTGTCATATATAATAGAGACAGTAGATCTAGCTGGTCTGTCATAATATAATAGAGACAGTAGATCTAGCTGGTCTGTCATAATATAATAGAGACAGTAGATCTAGCTGGTCTGTCAAATATAATAGAGACAGTAGATCTAGCTGGTCTGTCATAATATAATAGAGACAGTAGATCTAGCTGGTCTGTCATAATATAATAGAGACAGTAGATCTAGCTGGTCTGTCATATATAATAGAGACAGTAGATCTAGCTGGTCTGTCATAATATAATAGAGACAGTAGATCTAGCTGGTCTGTCATAATATAATAGAGACAGTAGATCTAGCTGGTCTGTCATAATATAATAGAGACAGTAGATCTAGCTGTGTCATAATATAATAGAGACAGTAGATCTAGCTGGTCTGTCATAATATAATAGAGACAGTAGATCTAGCTGGTCTGTCATATATAATAGAGACAGTAGATCTAGCTGGTCTGTCATAATATAATAGAGACAGTAGATCTAGCTGGTCTGTCATAATAAATAGAGACAGTAGATCTAGCTGGTCTGTCATAATATAATAGAGACAGTAGATCTAGCTGGTCTGTCATATATAATAGAGACAGTAGATCTAGCTGGTCTGTCATAATATAATAGAGACAGTAGATCTAGCTGGTCTGTCATAATATAATAGAGACAGTAGATCTAGCTGGTCTGTCATAATATAATAGAGACAGTAGATCTAGCTGGTCTGTCATAATATAATAGAGACAGTAGATCTAGCTGGTCTGTCATAATATAATAGAGACAGTAGATCTAGCTGGTCTGTCATAATATATATAGAGACAGTAGATCTAGCTGGTCTGTCATAATATAATAGAGACAGTAGATCTAGCTGGTCTGTCAATATAATAGAGACAGTAGATCTAGCTGGTCTGTCATAATATAATAGAGACAGTAGATCTAGCTGGTCTGTCATATATAATAGAGACAGTAGATCTAGCAGGTCTGTCAAAAATGTAATAGAGACAGTATATCTAGCTGGTCTGTCATAATATAATAGAGACAGTAGATCTAGCTGGTCTGTCATAATATAATAGAGAGACAGTAGATCTAGCTGGTCTGTCATAATATAATAGAGACAGTAGATCTAGCTGGTCTGTCATAATATAATAGAGACAGTAGATCTAGCTGGTCTGTCATAATATAATAGAGACAGTATAGATCTAGCTGGTCTGTCATAATATAATAGAGACAGTAGATCTAGCTGGTCTGTCATAATATAATAGAGACAGTAGATCTAGCTGGTCTGTCATAATAATATAGAGACAGTAGATCTAGCTGGTCTGTCATAATATAATAGAGACAGTAGATCTAGCTGGTCTGTCATAATATAATAGAGACAGTAGATCTAGCTGGTCTGTCATAATATAATAGAGACAGTAGATCTAGCTGGTCTGTCATATATAATAGAGACAGTAGATCTATCTAGCTGGTCTGTCATAATATAATAGAGACAGTAGATCTAGCTGGTCTGTCATAATATAATAGAGACAGTAGATCTAGCTGGTCTGTCATAATATAATAGAGACAGTAGATCTAGCTGGTCTGTCATAATATAATAGAGACAGTAGATCTAGCTGGTCTGTCATAATATAATAGAGACAGTAGATCTAGCTGGTCTGTCATAATATAATAGAGACAGTAGATCTAGCTGGTCTGTCATAATAATAGAGACAGTAGATCTAGCTGGTCTGTCATATATAATAGAGACAGTAGATCTAGCTGGTCTGTCATAATATAATAGAGACAGTAGATCTAGCTGGTCTGTCATAATATAATAGAGACAGTAGATCTAGCTGGTCTGTCATAATATAATAGAGACAGTAGATCTAGCTGGTCTGTCATATATAATAGAGACAGTAGATCTAGCTGGTCTGTCATAATATAATAGAGACAGTAGATCTAGCTGGTCTGTCATAATATATAGACAGTAGATCTAGCTGGTCTGTCATAATATAATAGAGACAGTAGATCTAGCTGGTCTGTCATAATATAATAGAGACTAGATCTAGCTGGTCTGTCAAATATAATAGAGACAGTAGATCTAGCTGGTCTGTCATATATAATAGAGACAGTAGATCTAGCTGGTCTGTCATAATATAATAGAGACAGTAGATCTAGCTGGTCTGTCATAATATAATAGAGACAGTAGATCTAGCTGGTCTGTCATAATATAATAGAGACAGTAGATCTAGCTGGTCTGTCATAATATAATAGAGACAGTAGATCTAGCTGGTCTGTCATATATAATAGAGACAGTAGATCTAGCTGGTCTGTCATAATATAATAGAGACAGTAGATCTAGCTGGTCTGTCATAATATAATAGAGACAGTAGATCTAGCTGGTCTGTCATAATATAATAGAGACAGTAGATCTAGCTGGTCTGTCATAATTATAGAGACAGTAGATCTAGCTGGTCTGTCATAATATAATAGAGACAGTAGATCTAGCTGGTCTGTCATAATATAATAGAGACAGTAGATCTAGCTGGTCTGTCATAATATAATAGAGACAGTAGATCTAGCTGGTCTGTCATAATATAATAGAGACAGTAGATCTAGCTGGTCTGTCATAATATAATAGAGACAGTAGATCTAGCTGGTCTGTCATAATATAATAGAGACAGTAGATCTAGCTGGTCTGTCATAATATAATAGAGACAGTAGATCTAGCTGGTCTGTCAATATAATAGAGACAGTAGATCTAGCTGGTCTGTCATAATATAATAGAGACAGTAGATCTAGCTGGTCTGTCATAATATAATAGAGACAGTAGATCTAGCTGGTCTGTCATAATATAATAGAGACAGTAGATCTAGCTGGTCTGTCATAATATATAGAGACAGTAGATCTAGCTGGTCTGTCATAATTATAGAGAGACAGTAGATCTAGCTGGTCTGTCATAATATAATAGAGACAGTAGATCTAGCTGGTCTGTCATAATATAATAGAGACAGTAGATCTAGCTGGTCTGTCATAATATATAGAGACAGTAGATCTAGCTGGTCTGTCATATTATAATAGAGACAGTAGATCTAGCTGGTCTGTCATAATATAATAGAGACAGTAGATCTAGCTGGTCTGTCATAATATAATAGAGACAGTAGATCTAGCTGGTCTGTCATAATATAATAGAGACAGTAGATCTAGCTGGTCTGTCATATATAATAGAGACAGTAGATCTAGCTGGTCTGTCATAATATAATAGAGACAGTAGATCTAGCTGGTCTGTCATAATATAATAGAGACAGTAGATCTAGCTGGTCTGTCATAATATAATAGAGACAGTAGATCTAGCTGGTCTGTCAATATAATAGAGACAGTAGATCTAGCTGGTCTGTCATATATAATAGAGACAGTAGATCTAGCTGGTCTGTCATATTATAATAGAGACAGTAGATCTAGCTGGTCTGTCATAATATAATAGAGACAGTAGATCTAGCTGGTCTGTCATAATATAATAGAGACAGTAGATCTAGCTGGTCTGTCATAATATAATAGAGACAGTAGATCTAGCTGGTCTGTCATAATATATAGAGACAGTAGATCTAGCTGGTCTGTCATAATATAATAGAGACAGTAGATCTAGCTGGTCTGTCAAATTATAATAGAGACAGTAGATCTAGCTGGTCTGTCAATTAATAGAGACAGTAGATCTAGCTGGTCTGTCATAATATAATAGAGACAGTAGATCTAGCTGGTCTGTCATATTTAATAGAGACAGTAGATCTAGCTGGTCTGTCATATATAAAATAGAGACAGTAGATATAGCTGGTCTGTCATAATATAATAGAGACAGTAGATCTAGCTGGTCTGTCATAATATAATAGAGACAGTAGATCTAGCTGGTCTGTCATAATATAATAAGAGACAGTAGATCTAGCTGGTCTGTCATAATATAATAGAGACAGTAGATCTAGCTGGTCTGTCATAATATAATAGAGACAGTAGATCTAGCTGGTCTGTCATATTATAATAGAGACAGTAGATCTAGCTGGTCTGTCATATTATAAAAGAGACAGTAGATCTAGCTGGTCTGTCATATTATAATAGAGACAGTAGATCTAGCTGGTCTGTCAATTATAATAGAGACAGTAGATAAGCTGGTCGTCAAATTTATAATAGAGTACAGTAGATCTAGCTGGTCTGTTTTTAATATATAGAGGACAGCAGGATATAAGCTGGTCATGCTTATATTATAACAGAGACAGTTGATCTAGCTGGTCTGTCAATTATAAAGAGAACAGCTTGACTAGCTGGTCTGTACATATTATTAATAGAGACAGTAGATCTAGCCTGTCTTCATAATTATAAGAGACAGTAGATCTAGCTGGTCTGTCATAATATTAATTAAGAGAGTCTAAGATTCATAGATGGTCTCATATGATAATAGAGACAGCAGATATAGAATGTCTGTCAACATTATAAGTTGAGGACAGCTAGATCTAGCTGGTCTGTCCATAAATATAAAGAAGACAGTATATCTAGCTGGTCTGTCGTAATTATATAATAGAGGAGTATTATTCTAGCTGGTTCGTGCCATAATTATTAATAGAGGGACAGTAGATCTAGCTTGGGCTCTGTCAGATTATAAATGGAGACAGTATATCTAGCTGGTCTGGTCTGTCCATAATTTTATAGTAGAGAGAGGTAGATCTAGCGTGGTCTGTAATAAATATAATGAGGACAGCATATACTAGCTGGTCTGCTATATTATAACAGAGGACAGGTTGATCTAGCTGGTCTGTCATATTATAAAGAGACAGTAGATCTAGGCTTGGTCTTTCATATGACTAACAGGAGACAGGTAGATCTAGCTGGTCCTTTCCAAATTATAATAGAGACAGTAGATATAGCTGGTCTGTCAAAATATAATAGAGACAGTAGATCTAAGCTGGTCTGTTTTTAATATAATAGATGACAGCAGATTATAGCTGGGCTCTGTCATATCTATAACAGAGGACAGTTGATTCTAGCTGGTCTGATCATATATAAAGAAGACAGTTGATCAAGCTGGTTTCTGTCATATTATAATATGAGGCAGTAGATCTAGCTGGTCTGTCAAATTATAATAGAGACAGTACGATCTAGCTGGTCTGTCATAATATATAAAGAGAGTAGATCTAGATGTCTGCATATTATAAAAGAGACAGTAGATATAGATGGTCTGTCAAATTTATAATAGAGACAGTAGATCTAAGCTGGTCTGTCATATTATAAAAGAGACAGATATCTAGCTGGTCTGTCGTAATATAATAGAGAAGAGTAGATCTAGTGTGTCTGGCATATTATAATAGAGACAGTAGATCTAGCTGGTCTGTCATATTATAAATGAGACAGTATATCTAGCTGGTCTGGCATAATATAGTAGGAGAGAGTAGATCTAGGCTGGTCTGTAATAATATAATTGAGACAGCATATATAGCTGGTCGTGTCATCATTATAACAGAGACAGTTGATCTAGCTGGTCTGTCATATTATAAAAGGGAACAGTAGATCTAAGATGGATCTGTCATATTATAAACAGAGACAAGTAGATCTAGCTGGTCTGATCAAATCTAATAATAGAGACAGTAGATATAGCTGGGTCTGTCAAATTATATAGAGACAGTAGATCTAGCTGGTCTGTTTTTAATATAACTAGAAGACAGGCAGAGATAGCTGATCTGTCATATTATAAGGAGAGACACGTAGATCTAGCTGGTCTGTCATATAATAAAAGACACAGTTGATCTAGCTGGGTCTTGTCATATTATAATAGAGACAGTAGATCTAGCTGGTCTGTCAAATTATAATAGAGACAGTAGATCTAGCTGGTCTGTCGTAATATAATAGAGAGAGTAGATCTAGCTGGTCTGCATATTATAATAGAGACAGTAGATCTAGCTGGTCTGTCATATTATAAATGAGACAGTATATCTAGCTGGTCTGTCATAATATAGTAGAGAGAGTAGATCTAGCTGGTCTGTAATAATATAATTGAGACAGCATATATAGCTGGTCTGTCATATTATAACAGAGACAGTTGATCTAGCTGGTCTGTCATATTATAAAAGAGACAGTAGATCTAGCTGGTCTGTCATATTATAACAGAGACAGTAGATCTAGCTGGTCTGTCAAATTATAATAGAGACAGTAGATATAGCTGGTCTGTCAAATTATAATAGAGACAGTAGATCTAGCTGGTCTGTCATATTATAAAAGAGACAGTAGATCTAGATGGTCTGTCATAATTTAATAGAGACAGAAGATCTAGCTGGTCTGTTATAATATAATAGAGACAGTAGATCTAGCTGGTCTGCCATAATAAAATAGAGACAGTAGATCTAGCTGGTCTGTCATAATATAATAGAGACAGTAGATCTAGCTGGTCTATCATATTATAAAAGATACAGTATATCTAGCTGGTCTGTCATAATATAATAGAGAGAGTAGATCTAGCTGGTCTGTTTTTAATATAATAGAGACAGCAGATATAGCTGGTCTGTCATATTATAACAGAGACAGTTGATCTAGCTGGTCTGTCATATTATAAAAGAGACAGTTGATCTAGCTGGTCTGTCATATTATAATAGAGACAGTAGATCTAGCTGGTCTGTCAAATTATAATAGAGACAGTAGATCTAGCTGGTCTGTCATAATATAATAAAGAGAGTAGATCTAGATGGTCTGCATATTATAAAAGAGACAGTAGATATAGATGGTCTGTCAAATTATAATAGAGACAGTAGATCTAGCTGGTCTGTCATATTATAATAGATACAGTAGATCTAGCTGGTCTGTCATTATATAATAGAGACAGTAGATCTAGGTCTGTCATAATGTAATAGAGACAGTAGATATACCTGGTCTGTCATATTATAATAGAGACAGTAGATCTAGCTGGTCTGTCATATTATAAAAGACACAGTTGATCTAGCTGGTCTGTCATATTATAATAGAGACAGTAGATCTAGCTGGTCTGTCAAATTATAATAGAGACAGTAGATCTAGCTGGTCTGTCGTAATATAATAGAGAGAGTAGATCTAGCTGGTCTGCATATTATAATAGAGACAGTAGATCTAGCTGGTCTGTCATATTATAAATGAGACAGTATATCTAGCTGGTCTGTCATAATATAGTAGAGAGAGTAGATCTAGCTGGTCTGTAATAATATAATTGAGACAGCATATATAGCTGGTCTGTCATATTATAACAGAGACAGTTGATCTAGCTGGTCTGTCATATTATAAAAGAGACAGTAGATCTAGCTGGTCTGTCATATTATAACAGAGACAGTAGATCTAGCTGGTCTGTCAAATTATAATAGAGACAGTAGATATAGCTGGTCTGTCAAATTATAATAGAGACAGTAGATCTAGCTGGTCTGTTTTTAATATAATAGAGACAGCAGATATAGCTGGTCTGTCATATTATAACAGAGACAGTTGATCTAGCTGGTCTGTCATATTATAAAAGAGACAGTTGATCTAGCTGGTCTGTCATATTATAATAGAGACAGTAGATCTAGCTGGTCTGTCAAATTATAATAGAGACAGTAGATCTAGCTGGTCTGTCATAATATAATAAAGAGAGTAGATCTAGATGGTCTGCATATTATAAAAGAGACAGTAGATATAGATGGTCTGTCAAATTATAATAGAGACAGTAGATCTAGCTGGTCTGTCATAATATAAAAGAGACAGTATATCTAGCTGGTCTGTCGTAATATAATAGAGAGAGTAGATCTAGCTGGTCTGCCATAATATAATAGAGACAGTAGATCTAGCTGGTCTGTCATATTATAAAAGAGACAGTATATCTAGCTGGTCTGTCATAATATAGTAGAGAGAGTAGATCTAGCTGGTCTGTAATAATATAATTGAGACAGCAGATATAGCTGGTCTGTCATATTATAACAGAGACAGTTGATCTAGCTGGTCTGTCATATTATAAAAGAGACAGTAGATCTAGCTGGTCTGTCATATTATAACAGAGACAGTAGATCTAGCTGGTCTGTCAAATTATAATAGAGACAGTAGATATAGCTGGTCTGTCAAATTATAATAGAGACAGTAGATCTAGCTGGTCTGTCATATTATAAAAGAGACAGTAGATCTAGATGGTCTGTCATAATTTAATAGAGACAGAAGATCTAGCTGGTCTTTTATAATATAATAGAGACAGTAGATCTAGCTGGTCTGCCATAATAAATAGAGACAGTAGATCTAGCTGGTCTGTCATAATATAATAGAGACAGTAGAACTAGCTGTTCTACCATAATTTAATAGAGACAGTAGATCTAGCTGGTCTGTCAGAATTTAATAGAGACAGTAGATCTAGCTGATCTGTCATAATATAATATAGACAGATCTAGCTGGTCTGTCATAATATAATAGAGACAGTAGATGTAGCTGGTCTGCCATATTATAACAGAGACAGTAGATCTAGTGGTGTGGGGGCTGTGCTTTGGCAAAGTGGGTGGGGTTATATCCTTCCTGTTTGGCCCTGTCCGGGGTGTCCTCGGATGGGGCCACAGTGTCTCCTGACCCCTCCTGTCTCAGCCTCCAGTATTTATGCTGCAGTAGTTTATGTGTCGGGGGGCTGGGGTCAGTTTGTTATATCTGGAGTACTTCTCCTGTCCTATTCGGTGTCCTGTGTGAATCTAAGTGTGCGTTCTCTAATTCTCTCCTTCTCTCTTTCTTTCTCTCTCTCGGAGGACCTGAGCCCTAGGACCATGCCCCAGGACTACCTGACATGATGACTCCTTGCTGTCCCCAGTCCACCTGGCCATGCTGCTGTTCCAGTTTCAACTGACCTGAGCCCTAGGACCATGCCCCAGGACTACCTGACATGATGACTCCTTGCTGTCCCCAGTCTACCTGGCCATGCTGCTGCTCCAGTTTCAACTTCCACCTGACTGTGCTGCTGCTCTAGTTTCAACTGTTCTGCCTTATTATTATTCGACCATGCTGGTCATTTATGAACATTGAACATTCTTGACCATGTTCTGTTATAATCTCCACCCGGCACAGCCAGAAGAGGACTGGCCACCCCACATAGCCTGGTTCCTCTCTAGGTTTCTTCCTAGGTATTGGCCTTTCTAGGGAGTTTTTCCTAGCCACTGTGCTTCTCCACCTGCATTGCTTGCTGTTTGGGGTTTTAGGCTGGGTTTCTGTACAGCACTTTGAGATATCAGCTGATGTACGAAGGGCTATATAAATAAATTTGATTTGATTTGATTTGATCTAGATGGTCTGTCATAATGTATAGAGACAGTAGATGTAGCTGGTCTGTCATATTATAACAGAGACAGTAGATCTAGATGGTCTGTCATAATAAAATAGAGACAGTATATAGCTGGTCTGTCATAATATAGTAGAGACAATATATCTAGCTGGTCTGTCATATTATAATAGAGACAGTAGATCTAGCTGGTCTGTCATAATATAATAGAGTTTGTAGATCTAGCTGGTCTGCAATTATATAATAGAGACAGATCTAGCAGGTCTGTCATAATGTAATAGAGACAGTATATATAGCTGGTCTGTCATATTATAATAGAGACAGTAGATCTAGCTGGTCTGTCATATTATAATAGAGACAGTATATATAGCTGGTCTGTCATAATATAATAGAGTCTGAGATCTAGCTGGTCTGCCATTATATAATAGAGACAGTAGATCTAGCTAGTCTGTCATAATATAATAGAGACAGTAGATCTAGGTGGTCTGTCATATTATAATAGAGACAGTAGATCTAGCTGGTCTGTCATAATATAATAGAGACAGTAGATCTAGCTGGTCTGTCATAAATAGAGACTATAGATCTAGCTGTTCTGTCATAAAATAATAGAGACGATAGATCTAGCTGGTCTGTCAAAATATAATCAAATCAAATCAAATCAAATCAAATGTATTTGTCACATACACATGGTTAGCAGATGTTAATGCGAGTGTAGCGAAATGCTTGTGCTTCTAGTTCCGACAATGCAGTAATAACGAACAAGTGATCTAACTACAATTCCCCCAAAAAACTACTGTCTTATACACAGTGTAAGGGGATAAGAGTAGCATAGGCAAGATACAGTAGATGATATCGAGTACAGTATATACATATGAGATGAGTATGTAAACCAAGTGCATAGTTAAAGTGGCTATGATACATGTATTACATAAGGATGCAGTCGATGATATAGAGTACAGTATCTACGTATGCATATGAGATGAATAATGTAGGGTAAGTAAAATTATATAAGGTAGCATTGTTTAAAGTGGCTAGTGATATATTTACATCATTTCCCATCAATTCCCATGATTAAAGTGGATGGAGTAGAGTCAGTGGCATTGACAGTGTGTTGGCAGTAGCCACTCAATGTTAGTGGTGGCTGTTTAACAGTCTGATGGCCTTGAGATAGAAGCTGTTTTTCAGTCTCTCGGTCCCAGCTTTGATGCACCTGTACTGACCTCGCCTTCTGGATGACAGCGGGGTGAACAGGCAGTGGCTCGGGTGGTTGATGTCCTTGATGATCTTTATGGCCTTCCTGTAGCATCGGGTGGTGTAGGTGTCCTGGAGGGCAGGTAGTTTGCCCCCGGTGATGCGTTGTGCAGACCTCACTACCCTCTGGAGAGCCTTACGGTTGAGGGCGGTGCAGTTGCCATACCAGGCGGTGATACAGCCCGCCAGGATGCTCTCGATTGTGCATCTGTAGAAGTTTGTGAGTGCTTTTGGTGACAAGCCGAATTTCTTCAGCCTCCTGAGGTTGAAGAGGCGCTGCTGCGCCTTCCTCACGATGCTGTCTGTGTGAGTGGACCAATTCAGTTTGTCTGTGATGTGTATGCCGAGGAACTTAAAACTTGCTACCCTCTCCACTACTGTTCCATCGATGTGGATGGGGGGGTGTTCCCTCTGCTGTTTCCTGAAGTCCACAATCATCTCCTTAGTTTTGTTGACGTTGAGTGTGAGGTTATTTTCCTGACACCACACTCCGAGGGCCCTCACCTCCTCCCTGTAGGCCGTCTCGTCGTTGTTGGTAATCAAGCCTACCACTGTTGTGTCGTCCGCAAACTTGATGATTGAGTTGGAGGCGTGCGTGGCCACGCAGTCGTGGGTGAACAGGGAGTACAGGAGAGGGCTCAGAACGCACCCTTGTGGGGCCCCAGTGTTGAGGATCAGCGGGGAGGAGATGTTGTTGCCTACCCTCACCACCTGGGGGCGGCCCGTCAGGAAGTCCAGTACCCAGTTGCACAGGGCGGGGTCGAGACCCAGGGTCTCGAGCTTGATGACGAGCTTGGAGGGTACTATGGTGTTGAATGCCGAGCTGTAGTCGATGAACAGCATTCTCACATAGGTATTCCTCTTGTCCAGATGGTTTAGGGCAGTGTGCAGTGTGGTTGAGATTGCATCGTCTGTGGACCTATTTGGGCGGTAAGCAAATTGGAGTGGGTCAAGGGTGTCAGGTAGGGTGGAGGTGATATGGTCCTTGACTAGTCTCTCAAAGCACTTCATGATGACGGATGTGAGTGCTACGGGGCGGTAGTCGTTTAGCTCAGTTACCTTAGCTTTTCTTGGGAACAGGAACAATGGTGGCCCTCTTGAAGCATGTGGGAACAGCAGACTGGTATAGGGATTGGTTGAATATGTCCGTAAACACACCGGCCAGCTGGTCTGCGCATGCTCTGAGGGCGCGGCTGGGGATGCCGTCTGGGCCTGCAGCCTTGCGAGGGTTAACACGTTTAAATGTCTTACTCACTTCGGCTGCAGTGAAGGAGAGACCGCATGTTTTCGTTGCAGGCCGTGTCAGTGGCACTGTATCAAAGCGGGCAAAAAAGTTGTTTAGTCTGCCTGGGAGCAAGACATCCTGGTCCGTGACTGGGCTGGGTTCTTCCTGTAGTCCGTGATTGACTGTAGACCCTGCCACATGCCTCTTGTGTCTGAGCCGTTGAATTGAGATTCTACTTTGTCTCTGTACTGGCGCTTAGCTTGTTTGATAGCCTTGCGGAGGGAATAGCTGCGCTGTTTGTATTCAGTCATGTTACCAGACACCTTGCCCTGATTAAAAGCAGTGGTTCGCGCCTTCAGTTCCACACGAATGCTGCCATCAATCCACGGTTTCTGGTTGGGGAATGTTTTAATCGTTGCTATGGGAACGACATCTTCAACGCACGTTCTAATGAACTCGCACACCGAATCAGCGTATTCGTCAATGTTGTTGGCTGACGCAATACGAAACATCTCCCAGTCCACGTGATGGAAGCAGTCTTGGAGTGTGGAGTCAGCTTGGTCGGACCAGCGTTGGACAGACCTCAGCGTGGGAGCTTCTTGTTTTAGTTTCTGTCTGTAGGCAGGGATCAACAAAATGGAGTCGTGGTCAGCTTTTCCGAAAGGGGGGCGGGGCAGGGCCTTATATGCGTCGCGGAAGTTAGAGTAACAATGATCCAGGGTCTTTCCACCCCTGGTTGCGCAATCGATATGCTGATAAAATTTAGGGAGTCTTGTTTTCAGATTAGCCTTGTTAAAATCCCCAGCTACAATGAATGCAGCCTCCGGATAAATCGTTTCCAGTTTGCAGAGAGTTAAATAAAGTTCGTTCAGAGCCATCGATGTGTCTGCTTGGGGGGGGATATATACGGCTGTGATTATAATCGAAGAGAATTCTCTTGGTAGGTAATGCGGTCTACATTTGATTGTGAGGAATTCTAAATCAGGTGAACAGAAGGATTTGAGTTCCTGTATGTTTCTTTCATCACACCATGTCACGTTGGCCATAAGGCATACGCCCCCGCCCCTCTTCTTACCAGAAAGAGTTTGTTTCTGTCCGCGCGATGCGTGGAGAAACCCGCTGGATGCACCGCTTCGGATTGCGTCTCTCCAGTGAGCCACGTTTCCGTGAAACAGAGAACGTTACAGTCTCTGATGTCCTCTGGAATGCTACCCTTGCTCGGATTCATCAACCTTGTTGTCAAGAGACTGGACCATTGGCAGAAGAATGCAGGGAGTGGTGCACGAATGTGCACCGTCTCCGGAAGTCTGACCAGAAGACGCTTCGTTCCCTCTTTTTCTGAGTCGTTTTTTTGGGTCGCTGCATGGGAACATCCTCTGTGGCGCTGGTTTGTACCAGGCAGGAACACAGGATCCGCATCGCGAAAACAGTAGATCTTGGTCTGTATATAATAGGACAGTAGATCTAGCTGGTCTTATATTCAGTAGATCTAGCTGGTCTGTATATAATAGAGACAGTAGATCTAGCTGGGGTCTAGTGTAAGAAATAAGAGACAAAGAACTAGCTGGTCTGCATAGTATAATAGAACAGTAGAAGCTGGTCTGTCATAATATAATAGAGACAGTAGATCTAGCTGGTCTGTCATAATATAATAGAGACAGTAGATCTAGCTGGTCTGTCATAATATAATAGAGACAGTAGATCTAGCTGGTCTGTCATAATATAATAGAGACAGTAGATCTAGCTGGTCTGTCATAATATAATAGAGACAGTAGATCTAGCTGGTCTGTCATAATATAATAGAGACAGTAGATCTAGCTGGTCTGTCATAATATAATAGAGACAGTAGATCTAGCTGGTCTGTCATAATATAATAGAGACAGTAGATCTAGCTGGTCTGTCATAATATAATAGAGACAGTAGATCTAGCTGGTCTGTCATATAATAGAGACAGTAGATCTAGCTGGTCTGTCATAATATAATAGAGACAGTAGATCTAGCTGGTCTGTCATAATATAATAGAGACAGTAGATCTAGCTGGTCTGTCATAATATAATAGAGACAGTAGATCTAGCTGGTCTGTCATAATATAATAGAGACAGTAGATCTAGCTGGTCTGTCATAATATAATAGAGACAGTAGATCTAGCTGGTCTGTCATAATATAATAGAGACAGTAGATCTAGCTGGTCTGTCATAATATAATAGAGACAGTAGATCTAGCTGGTCTGTCATAATATAATAGAGACAGTAGATCTAGCTGGTCTGTCATAATATAATAGAGACAGTAGATCTAGCTGGTCTGTCATAATATAATAGAGACAGTAGATCTAGCTGGTCTGTCATAATATAATAGAGACAGTAGATCTAGCTGGTCTGTCATAATATAATAGAGACAGTAGATCTAGCTGGTCTGTCATAATATAATAGAGACAGTAGATCTAGCTGGTCTGTCATAATATAATAGAGACAGTAGATCTAGCTGGTCTGTCATAATATAATAGAGACAGTAGATCTAGCTGGTCTGTCATAATATAATAGAGACAGTAGATCTAGCTGGTCTGTCATAATATAATAGAGACAGTAGATCTAGCTGGTCTGTCATAATATAATAGAGACAGTAGATCTAGCTGGTCTGTCATAATATAATAGAGACAGTAGATCTAGCTGGTCTGTCATAATATAATAGAGACAGTAGATCTAGCTGGTCTGTCATAATATAATAGAGACAGTAGATCTAGCTGGTCTGTCATAATATAATAGAGACAGTAGATCTAGCTGGTCTGTCATAATATAATAGAGACAGTAGATCTAGCTGGTCTGTCATAATATAATAGAGACAGTAGATCTAGCTGGTCTGTCATAATATAATAGAGACAGTAGATCTAGCTGGTCTGTCATAATATAATAGAGACAGTAGATCTAGCTGGTCTGTCATAATATAATAGAGACAGTAGATCTAGCTGGTCTGTCATAATATAATAGAGACAGTAGATCTAGCTGGTCTGTCATAATATAATAGAGACAGTAGATCTAGCTGGTCTGTCATAATATAATAGAGACAGTAGATCTAGCTGGTCTGTCATAATATAATAGAGACAGTAGATCTAGCTGGTCTGTCATAATATAATAGAGACAGTAGATCTAGCTGGTCTGTCATAATATAATAGAGACAGTAGATCTAGCTGGTCTGTCATAATATAATAGAGACAGTAGATCTAGCTGGTCTGTCATAATATAATAGAGACAGTAGATCTAGCTGGTCTGTCATAATATAATAGAGACAGTAGATCTAGCTGGTCTGTCATAATATAATAGAGACAGTAGATCTAGCTGGTCTGTCATAATATAATAGAGACAGTAGATCTAGCTGGTCTGTCATAATATAATAGAGACAGTAGATCTAGCTGGTCTGTCATAATATAATAGAGACAGTAGATCTAGCTGGTCTGTCATAATATAATAGAGACAGTAGATCTAGCTGGTCTGTCATAATATAATAGAGACAGTAGATCTAGCTGGTCTGTCATAATATAATAGAGACAGTAGATCTAGCTGGTCTGTCATAATATAATAGAGACAGTAGATCTAGCTGGTCTGTCATAATATAATAGAGACAGTAGATCTAGCTGGTCTGTCATAATATAATAGAGACAGTAGATCTAGCTGGTCTGTCATAATATAATAGAGACAGTAGATCTAGCTGGTCTGTCATAATATAATAGAGACAGTAGATCTAGCTGGTCTGTCATAATATAATAGAGACAGTAGATCTAGCTGGTCTGTCATAATATAATAGAGACAGTAGATCTAGCTGGTCTGTCATAATATAATAGAGACAGTAGATCTAGCTGGTCTGTCATAATATAATAGAGACAGTAGATCTAGCTGGTCTGTCATAATATAATAGAGACAGTAGATCTAGCTGGTCTGTCATAATATAATAGAGACAGTAGATCTAGCTGGTCTGTCATAATATAATAGAGACAGTAGATCTAGCTGGTCTGTCATAATATAATAGAGACAGTAGATCTAGCTGGTCTGTCATAATATAATAGAGACAGTAGATCTAGCTGGTCTGTCATAATATAATAGAGACAGTAGATCTAGCTGGTCTGTCATAATATAATAGAGACAGTAGATCTAGCTGGTCTGTCATAATATAATAGAGACAGTAGATCTAGCTGGTCTGTCATAATATAATAGAGACAGTAGATCTAGCTGGTCTGTCATAATATAATAGAGACAGTAGATCTAGCTGGTCTGTCATAATATAATAGAGACAGTAGATCTAGCTGGTCTGTCATAATATAATAGAGACAGTAGATCTAGCTGGTCTGTCATAATATAATAGAGACAGTAGATCTAGCTGGTCTGTCATAATATAATAGAGACAGTAGATCTAGCTGGTCTGTCATAATATAATAGAGACAGTAGATCTAGCTGGTCTGTCATAATATAATAGAGACAGTAGATCTAGCTGGTCTGTCATAATATAATAGAGACAGTAGATCTAGCTGGTCTGTCATAATATAATAGAGACAGTAGATCTAGCTGGTCTGTCATAATATAATAGAGACAGTAGATCTAGCTGGTCTGTCATAATATAATAGAGACAGTAGATCTAGCTGGTCTGTCATAATATAATAGAGACAGTAGATCTAGCTGGTCTGTCATAATATAATAGAGACAGTAGATCTAGCTGGTCTGTCATAATATAATAGAGACAGTAGATCTAGCTGGTCTGTCATAATATAATAGAGACAGTAGATCTAGCTGGTCTGTCATAATATAATAGAGACAGTAGATCTAGCTGGTCTGTCATAATATAATAGAGACAGTAGATCTAGCTGGTCTGTCATAATATAATAGAGACAGTAGATCTAGCTGGTCTGTCATAATATAATAGAGACAGTAGATCTAGCTGGTCTGTCATAATATAATAGAGACAGTAGATCTAGCTGGTCTGTCATAATATAATAGAGACAGTAGATCTAGCTGGTCTGTCATAATATAATAGAGACAGTAGATCTAGCTGGTCTGTCATAATATAATAGAGACAGTAGATCTAGCTGGTCTGTCATAATATAATAGAGACAGTAGATCTAGCTGGTCTGTCATAATATAATAGAGACAGTAGATCTAGCTGGTCTGTCATAATATAATAGAGACAGTAGATCTAGCTGGTCTGTCATAATATAATAGAGACAGTAGATCTAGCTGGTCTGTCATAATATAATAGAGACAGTAGATCTAGCTGGTCTGTCATAATATAATAGAGACAGTAGATCTAGCTGGTCTGTCATAATATAATAGAGACAGTAGATCTAGCTGGTCTGTCATAATATAATAGAGACAGTAGATCTAGCTGGTCTGTCATAATATAATAGAGACAGTAGATCTAGCTGGTCTGTCATAATATAATAGAGACAGTAGATCTAGCTGGTCTGTCATAATATAATAGAGACAGTAGATCTAGCTGGTCTGTCATAATATAATAGAGACAGTAGATCTAGCTGGTCTGTCATAATATAATAGAGACAGTAGATCTAGCTGGTCTGTCATAATATAATAGAGACAGTAGATCTAGCTGGTCTGTCATAATATAATAGAGACAGTAGATCTAGCTGGTCTGTCATAATATAATAGAGACAGTAGATCTAGCTGGTCTGTCATAATATAATAGAGACAGTAGATCTAGCTGGTCTGTCATAATATAATAGAGACAGTAGATCTAGCTGGTCTGTCATAATATAATAGAGACAGTAGATCTAGCTGGTCTGTCATAATATAATAGAGACAGTAGATCTAGCTGGTCTGTCATAATATAATAGAGACAGTAGATCTAGCTGGTCTGTCATAATATAATAGAGACAGTAGATCTAGCTGGTCTGTCATAATATAATAGAGACAGTAGATCTAGCTGGTCTGTCATAATATAATAGAGACAGTAGATCTAGCTGGTCTGTCATAATATAATAGAGACAGTAGATCTAGCTGGTCTGTCATAATATAATAGAGACAGTAGATCTAGCTGGTCTGTCATAATATAATAGAGACAGTAGATCTAGCTGGTCTGTCATAATATAATAGAGACAGTAGATCTAGCTGGTCTGTCATAATATAATAGAGACAGTAGATCTAGCTGGTCTGTCATAATATAATAGAGACAGTAGATCTAGCTGGTCTGTCATAATATAATAGAGACAGTAGATCTAGCTGGTCTGTCATAATATAATAGAGACAGTAGATCTAGCTGGTCTGTCATAATATAATAGAGACAGTAGATCTAGCTGGTCTGTCATAATATAATAGAGACAGTAGATCTAGCTGGTCTGTCATAATATAATAGAGACAGTAGATCTAGCTGGTCTGTCATAATATAATAGAGACAGTAGATCTAGCTGGTCTGTCATAATATAATAGAGACAGTAGATCTAGCTGGTCTGTCATAATATAATAGAGACAGTAGATCTAGCTGGTCTGTCATAATATAATAGAGACAGTAGATCTAGCTGGTCTGTCATAATATAATAGAGACAGTAGATCTAGCTGGTCTGTCATAATATAATAGAGACAGTAGATCTAGCTGGTCTGTCATAATATAATAGAGACAGTAGATCTAGCTGGTCTGTCATAATATAATAGAGACAGTAGATCTAGCTGGTCTGTCATAATATAATAGAGACAGTAGATCTAGCTGGTCTGTCATAATATAATAGAGACAGTAGATCTAGCTGGTCTGTCATAATATAATAGAGACAGTAGATCTAGCTGGTCTGTCATAATATAATAGAGACAGTAGATCTAGCTGGTCTGTCATAATATAATAGAGACAGTAGATCTAGCTGGTCTGTCATAATATAATAGAGACAGTAGATCTAGCTGGTCTGTCATAATATAATAGAGACAGTAGATCTAGCTGGTCTGTCATAATATAATAGAGACAGTAGATCTAGCTGGTCTGTCATAATATAATAGAGACAGTAGATCTAGCTGGTCTGTCATAATATAATAGAGACAGTAGATCTAGCTGGTCTGTCATAATATAATAGAGACAGTAGATCTAGCTGGTCTGTCATAATATAATAGAGACAGTAGATCTAGCTGGTCTGTCATAATATAATAGAGACAGTAGATCTAGCTGGTCTGTCATAATATAATAGAGACAGTAGATCTAGCTGGTCTGTCATAATATAATAGAGACAGTAGATCTAGCTGGTCTGTCATAATATAATAGAGACAGTAGATCTAGCTGGTCTGTCATATAATAGAGACAGTAGATCTAGCTGGTCTGTCATAATATAATAGAGACAGTAGATCTAGCTGGTCTGTCATAATATAATAGAGACAGTAGATCTAGCTGGTCTGTCATAATATAATAGAGACAGTAGATCTAGCTGGTCTGTCATAATATAATAGAGACAGTAGATCTAGCTGGTCTGTCATAATATAATAGAGACAGTAGATCTAGCTGGTCTGTCATAATATAATAGAGACAGTAGATCTAGCTGGTCTGTCATAATATAATAGAGACAGTAGATCTAGCTGGTCTGTCATAATATAATAGAGACAGTAGATCTAGCTGGTCTGTCATAATATAATAGAGACAGTAGATCTAGCTGGTCTGTCATAATATAATAGAGACAGTAGATCTAGCTGGTCTGTCATAATATAATAGAGACAGTAGATCTAGCTGGTCTGTCATAATATAATAGAGACAGTAGATCTAGCTGGTCTGTCATAATATAATAGAGACAGTAGATCTAGCTGGTCTGTCATAATATAATAGAGACAGTAGATCTAGCTGGTCTGTCATAATATAATAGAGACAGTAGATCTAGCTGGTCTGTCATAATATAATAGAGACAGTAGATCTAGCTGGTCTGTCATAATATAATAGAGACAGTAGATCTAGCTGGTCTGTCATAATATAATAGAGACAGTAGATCTAGCTGGTCTGTCATAATATAATAGAGACAGTAGATCTAGCTGGTCTGTCATAATATAATAGAGACAGTAGATCTAGCTGGTCTGTCATAATATAATAGAGACAGTAGATCTAGCTGGTCTGTCATAATATAATAGAGACAGTAGATCTAGCTGGTCTGTCATAATATAATAGAGACAGTAGATCTAGCTGGTCTGTCATAATATAATAGAGACAGTAGATCTAGCTGGTCTGTCATAATATAATAGAGACAGTAGATCTAGCTGGTCTGTCATAATATAATAGAGACAGTAGATCTAGCTGGTCTGTCATAATATAATAGAGACAGTAGATCTAGCTGGTCTGTCATAATATAATAGAGACAGTAGATCTAGCTGGTCTGTCATAATATAATAGAGACAGTAGATCTAGCTGGTCTGTCATAATATAATAGAGACAGTAGATCTAGCTGGTCTGTCATAATATAATAGAGACAGTAGATCTAGCTGGTCTGTCATAATATAATAGAGACAGTAGATCTAGCTGGTCTGTCATAATATAATAGAGACAGTAGATCTAGCTGGTCTGTCATAATATAATAGAGACAGTAGATCTAGCTGGTCTGTCATAATATAATAGAGACAGTAGATCTAGCTGGTCTGTCATAATATAATAGAGACAGTAGATCTAGCTGGTCTGTCATAATATAATAGAGACAGTAGATCTAGCTGGTCTGTCATAATATAATAGAGACAGTAGATCTAGCTGGTCTGTCATAATATAATAGAGACAGTAGATCTAGCTGGTCTGTCATAATATAATAGAGACAGTAGATCTAGCTGGTCTGTCATAATATAATAGAGACAGTAGATCTAGCTGGTCTGTCATAATATAATAGAGACAGTAGATCTAGCTGGTCTGTCATAATATAATAGAGACAGTAGATCTAGCTGGTCTGTCATAATATAATAGAGACAGTAGATCTAGCTGGTCTGTCATAATATAATAGAGACAGTAGATCTAGCTGGTCTGTCATAATATAATAGAGACAGTAGATCTAGCTGGTCTGTCATAATATAATAGAGACAGTAGATCTAGCTGGTCTGTCATAATATAATAGAGACAGTAGATCTAGCTGGTCTGTCATAATATAATAGAGACAGTAGATCTAGCTGGTCTGTCATAATATAATAGAGACAGTAGATCTAGCTGGTCTGTCATAATATAATAGAGACAGTAGATCTAGCTGGTCTGTCATAATATAATAGAGACAGTAGATCTAGCTGGTCTGTCATAATATAATAGAGACAGTAGATCTAGCTGGTCTGTCATAATATAATAGAGACAGTAGATCTAGCTGGTCTGTCATAATATAATAGAGACAGTAGATCTAGCTGGTCTGTCATAATATAATAGAGACAGTAGATCTAGCTGGTCTGTCATAATATAATAGAGACAGTAGATCTAGCTGGTCTGTCATAATATAATAGAGACAGTAGATCTAGCTGGTCTGTCATAATATAATAGAGACAGTAGATCTAGCTGGTCTGTCATAATATAATAGAGACAGTAGATCTAGCTGGTCTGTCATAATATAATAGAGACAGTAGATCTAGCTGGTCTGTCATAATATAATAGAGACAGTAGATCTAGCTGGTCTGTCATAATATAATAGAGACAGTAGATCTAGCTGGTCTGTCATAATATAATAGAGACAGTAGATCTAGCTGGTCTGTCATAATATAATAGAGACAGTAGATCTAGCTGGTCTGTCATAATATAATAGAGACAGTAGATCTAGCTGGTCTGTCATAATATAATAGAGACAGTAGATCTAGCTGGTCTGTCATAATATAATAGAGACAGTAGATCTAGCTGGTCTGTCATAATATAATAGAGACAGTAGATCTAGCTGGTCTGTCATAATATAATAGAGACAGTAGATCTAGCTGGTCTGTCATAATATAATAGAGACAGTAGATCTAGCTGGTCTGTCATAATATAATAGAGACAGTAGATCTAGCTGGTCTGTCATAATATAATAGAGACAGTAGATCTAGCTGGTCTGTCATAATATAATAGAGACAGTAGATCTAGCTGGTCTGTCATAATATAATAGAGACAGTAGATCTAGCTGGTCTGTCATAATATAATAGAGACAGTAGATCTAGCTGGTCTGTCATAATATAATAGAGACAGTAGATCTAGCTGGTCTGTCATAATATAATAGAGACAGTAGATCTAGCTGGTCTGTCATAATATAATAGAGACAGTAGATCTAGCTGGTCTGTCATAATATAATAGAGACAGTAGATCTAGCTGGTCTGTCATAATATAATAGAGACAGTAGATCTAGCTGGTCTGTCATAATATAATAGAGACAGTAGATCTAGCTGGTCTGTCATAATATAATAGAGACAGTAGATCTAGCTGGTCTGTCATAATATAATAGAGACAGTAGATCTAGCTGGTCTGTCATAATATAATAGAGACAGTAGATCTAGCTGGTCTGTCATAATATAATAGAGACAGTAGATCTAGCTGGTCTGTCATAATATAATAGAGACAGTAGATCTAGCTGGTCTGTCATAATATAATAGAGACAGTAGATCTAGCTGGTCTGTCATAATATAATAGAGACAGTAGATCTAGCTGGTCTGTCATAATATAATAGAGACAGTAGATCTAGCTGGTCTGTCATAATATAATAGAGACAGTAGATCTAGCTGGTCTGTCATAATATAATAGAGACAGTAGATCTAGCTGGTCTGTCATAATATAATAGAGACAGTAGATCTAGCTGGTCTGTCATAATATAATAGAGACAGTAGATCTAGCTGGTCTGTCATAATATAATAGAGACAGTAGATCTAGCTGGTCTGTCATAATATAATAGAGACAGTAGATCTAGCTGGTCTGTCATAATATAATAGAGACAGTAGATCTAGCTGGTCTGTCATAATATAATAGAGACAGTAGATCTAGCTGGTCTGTCATAATATAATAGAGACAGTAGATCTAGCTGGTCTGTCATAATATAATAGAGACAGTAGATCTAGCTGGTCTGTCATAATATAATAGAGACAGTAGATCTAGCTGGTCTGTCATAATATAATAGAGACAGTAGATCTAGCTGGTCTGTCATAATATAATAGAGACAGTAGATCTAGCTGGTCTGTCATAATATAATAGAGACAGTAGATCTAGCTGGTCTGTCATAATATAATAGAGACAGTAGATCTAGCTGGTCTGTCATAATATAATAGAGACAGTAGATCTAGCTGGTCTGTCATAATATAATAGAGACAGTAGATCTAGCTGGTCTGTCATAATATAATAGAGACAGTAGATCTAGCTGGTCTGTCATAATATAATAGAGACAGTAGATCTAGCTGGTCTGTCATAATATAATAGAGACAGTAGATCTAGCTGGTCTGTCATAATATAATAGAGACAGTAGATCTAGCTGGTCTGTCATAATATAATAGAGACAGTAGATCTAGCTGGTCTGTCATAATATAATAGAGACAGTAGATCTAGCTGGTCTGTCATAATATAATAGAGACAGTAGATCTAGCTGGTCTGTCATAATATAATAGAGACAGTAGATCTAGCTGGTCTGTCATAATATAATAGAGACAGTAGATCTAGCTGGTCTGTCATAATATAATAGAGACAGTAGATCTAGCTGGTCTGTCATAATATAATAGAGACAGTAGATCTAGCTGGTCTGTCATAATATAATAGAGACAGTAGATCTAGCTGGTCTGTCATAATATAATAGAGACAGTAGATCTAGCTGGTCTGTCATAATATAATAGAGACAGTAGATCTAGCTGGTCTGTCATAATATAATAGAGACAGTAGATCTAGCTGGTCTGTCATAATATAATAGAGACAGTAGATCTAGCTGGTCTGTCATAATATAATAGAGACAGTAGATCTAGCTGGTCTGTCATAATATAATAGAGACAGTAGATCTAGCTGGTCTGTCATAATATAATAGAGACAGTAGATCTAGCTGGTCTGTCATAATATAATAGAGACAGTAGATCTAGCTGGTCTGTCATAATATAATAGAGACAGTAGATCTAGCTGGTCTGTCATAATATAATAGAGACAGTAGATCTAGCTGGTCTGTCATAATATAATAGAGACAGTAGATCTAGCTGGTCTGTCATAATATAATAGAGACAGTAGATCTAGCTGGTCTGTCATAATATAATAGAGACAGTAGATCTAGCTGGTCTGTCATAATATAATAGAGACAGTAGATCTAGCTGGTCTGTCATAATATAATAGAGACAGTAGATCTAGCTGGTCTGTCATAATATAATAGAGACAGTAGATCTAGCTGGTCTGTCATAATATAATAGAGACAGTAGATCTAGCTGGTCTGTCATAATATAATAGAGACAGTAGATCTAGCTGGTCTGTCATAATATAATAGAGACAGTAGATCTAGCTGGTCTGTCATAATATAATAGAGACAGTAGATCTAGCTGGTCTGTCATAATATAATAGAGACAGTAGATCTAGCTGGTCTGTCATAATATAATAGAGACAGTAGATCTAGCTGGTCTGTCATAATATAATAGAGACAGTAGATCTAGCTGGTCTGTCATAATATAATAGAGACAGTAGATCTAGCTGGTCTGTCATAATATAATAGAGACAGTAGATCTAGCTGGTCTGTCATAATATAATAGAGACAGTAGATCTAGCTGGTCTGTCATAATATAATAGAGACAGTAGATCTAGCTGGTCTGTCATAATATAATAGAGACAGTAGATCTAGCTGGTCTGTCATAATATAATAGAGACAGTAGATCTAGCTGGTCTGTCATAATATAATAGAGACAGTAGATCTAGCTGGTCTGTCATAATATAATAGAGACAGTAGATCTAGCTGGTCTGTCATAATATAATAGAGACAGTAGATCTAGCTGGTCTGTCATAATATAATAGAGACAGTAGATCTAGCTGGTCTGTCATAATATAATAGAGACAGTAGATCTAGCTGGTCTGTCATAATATAATAGAGACAGTAGATCTAGCTGGTCTGTCATAATATAATAGAGACAGTAGATCTAGCTGGTCTGTCATAATATAATAGAGACAGTAGATCTAGCTGGTCTGTCATAATATAATAGAGACAGTAGATCTAGCTGGTCTGTCATAATATAATAGAGACAGTAGATCTAGCTGGTCTGTCATAATATAATAGAGACAGTAGATCTAGCTGGTCTGTCATAATATAATAGAGACAGTAGATCTAGCTGGTCTGTCATAATATAATAGAGACAGTAGATCTAGCTGGTCTGTCATAATATAATAGAGACAGTAGATCTAGCTGGTCTGTCATAATATAATAGAGACAGTAGATCTAGCTGGTCTGTCATAATATAATAGAGACAGTAGATCTAGCTGGTCTGTCATAATATAATAGAGACAGTAGATCTAGCTGGTCTGTCATAATATAATAGAGACAGTAGATCTAGCTGGTCTGTCATAATATAATAGAGACAGTAGATCTAGCTGGTCTGTCATAATATAATAGAGACAGTAGATCTAGCTGGTCTGTCATAATATAATAGAGACAGTAGATCTAGCTGGTCTGTCATAATATAATAGAGACAGTAGATCTAGCTGGTCTGTCATAATATAATAGAGACAGTAGATCTAGCTGGTCTGTCATAATATAATAGAGACAGTAGATCTAGCTGGTCTGTCATAATATAATAGAGACAGTAGATCTAGCTGGTCTGTCATAATATAATAGAGACAGTAGATCTAGCTGGTCTGTCATAATATAATAGAGACAGTAGATCTAGCTGGTCTGTCATAATATAATAGAGACAGTAGATCTAGCTGGTCTGTCATAATATAATAGAGACAGTAGATCTAGCTGGTCTGTCATAATATAATAGAGACAGTAGATCTAGCTGGTCTGTCATAATATAATAGAGACAGTAGATCTAGCTGGTCTGTCATAATATAATAGAGACAGTAGATCTAGCTGGTCTGTCATAATATAATAGAGACAGTAGATCTAGCTGGTCTGTCATAATATAATAGAGACAGTAGATCTAGCTGGTCTGTCATAATATAATAGAGACAGTAGATCTAGCTGGTCTGTCATAATATAATAGAGACAGTAGATCTAGCTGGTCTGTCATAATATAATAGAGACAGTAGATCTAGCTGGTCTGTCATAATATAATAGAGACAGTAGATCTAGCTGGTCTGTCATAATATAATAGAGACAGTAGATCTAGCTGGTCTGTCATAATATAATAGAGACAGTAGATCTAGCTGGTCTGTCATAATATAATAGAGACAGTAGATCTAGCTGGTCTGTCATAATATAATAGAGACAGTAGATCTAGCTGGTCTGTCATAATATAATAGAGACAGTAGATCTAGCTGGTCTGTCATAATATAATAGAGACAGTAGATCTAGCTGGTCTGTCATAATATAATAGAGACAGTAGATCTAGCTGGTCTGTCATAATATAATAGAGACAGTAGATCTAGCTGGTCTGTCATAATATAATAGAGACAGTAGATCTAGCTGGTCTGTCATAATATAATAGAGACAGTAGATCTAGCTGGTCTGTCATAATATAATAGAGACAGTAGATCTAGCTGGTCTGTCATAATATAATAGAGACAGTAGATCTAGCTGGTCTGTCATAATATAATAGAGACAGTAGATCTAGCTGGTCTGTCATAATATAATAGAGACAGTAGATCTAGCTGGTCTGTCATAATATAATAGAGACAGTAGATCTAGCTGGTCTGTCATAATATAATAGAGACAGTAGATCTAGCTGGTCTGTCATAATATAATAGAGACAGTAGATCTAGCTGGTCTGTCATAATATAATAGAGACAGTAGATCTAGCTGGTCTGTCATAATATAATAGAGACAGTAGATCTAGCTGGTCTGTCATAATATAATAGAGACAGTAGATCTAGCTGGTCTGTCATAATATAATAGAGACAGTAGATCTAGCTGGTCTGTCATAATATAATAGAGACAGTAGATCTAGCTGGTCTGTCATAATATAATAGAGACAGTAGATCTAGCTGGTCTGTCATAATATAATAGAGACAGTAGATCTAGCTGGTCTGTCATAATATAATAGAGACAGTAGATCTAGCTGGTCTGTCATAATATAATAGAGACAGTAGATCTAGCTGGTCTGTCATAATATAATAGAGACAGTAGATCTAGCTGGTCTGTCATAATATAATAGAGACAGTAGATCTAGCTGGTCTGTCATAATATAATAGAGACAGTAGATCTAGCTGGTCTGTCATAATATAATAGAGACAGTAGATCTAGCTGGTCTGTCATAATATAATAGAGACAGTAGATCTAGCTGGTCTGTCATAATATAATAGAGACAGTAGATCTAGCTGGTCTGTCATAATATAATAGAGACAGTAGATCTAGCTGGTCTGTCATAATATAATAGAGACAGTAGATCTAGCTGGTCTGTCATAATATAATAGAGACAGTAGATCTAGCTGGTCTGTCATAATATAATAGAGACAGTAGATCTAGCTGGTCTGTCATAATATAATAGAGACAGTAGATCTAGCTGGTCTGTCATAATATAATAGAGACAGTAGATCTAGCTGGTCTGTCATAATATAATAGAGACAGTAGATCTAGCTGGTCTGTCATAATATAATAGAGACAGTAGATCTAGCTGGTCTGTCATAATATAATAGAGACAGTAGATCTAGCTGGTCTGTCATAATATAATAGAGACAGTAGATCTAGCTGGTCTGTCATAATATAATAGAGACAGTAGATCTAGCTGGTCTGTCATAATATAATAGAGACAGTAGATCTAGCTGGTCTGTCATAATATAATAGAGACAGTAGATCTAGCTGGTCTGTCATAATATAATAGAGACAGTAGATCTAGCTGGTCTGTCATAATATAATAGAGACAGTAGATCTAGCTGGTCTGTCATAATATAATAGAGACAGTAGATCTAGCTGGTCTGTCATAATATAATAGAGACAGTAGATCTAGCTGGTCTGTCATAATATAATAGAGACAGTAGATCTAGCTGGTCTGTCATAATATAATAGAGACAGTAGATCTAGCTGGTCTGTCATAATATAATAGAGACAGTAGATCTAGCTGGTCTGTCATAATATAATAGAGACAGTAGATCTAGCTGGTCTGTCATAATATAATAGAGACAGTAGATCTAGCTGGTCTGTCATAATATAATAGAGACAGTAGATCTAGCTGGTCTGTCATAATATAATAGAGACAGTAGATCTAGCTGGTCTGTCATAATATAATAGAGACAGTAGATCTAGCTGGTCTGTCATAATATAATAGAGACAGTAGATCTAGCTGGTCTGTCATAATATAATAGAGACAGTAGATCTAGCTGGTCTGTCATAATATAATAGAGACAGTAGATCTAGCTGGTCTGTCATAATATAATAGAGACAGTAGATCTAGCTGGTCTGTCATAATATAATAGAGACAGTAGATCTAGCTGGTCTGTCATAATATAATAGAGACAGTAGATCTAGCTGGTCTGTCATAATATAATAGAGACAGTAGATCTAGCTGGTCTGTCATAATATAATAGAGACAGTAGATCTAGCTGGTCTGTCATAATATAATAGAGACAGTAGATCTAGCTGGTCTGTCATAATATAATAGAGACAGTAGATCTAGCTGGTCTGTCATAATATAATAGAGACAGTAGATCTAGCTGGTCTGTCATAATATAATAGAGACAGTAGATCTAGCTGGTCTGTCATAATATAATAGAGACAGTAGATCTAGCTGGTCTGTCATAATATAATAGAGACAGTAGATCTAGCTGGTCTGTCATAATATAATAGAGACAGTAGATCTAGCTGGTCTGTCATAATATAATAGAGACAGTAGATCTAGCTGGTCTGTCATAATATAATAGAGACAGTAGATCTAGCTGGTCTGTCATAATATAATAGAGACAGTAGATCTAGCTGGTCTGTCATAATATAATAGAGACAGTAGATCTAGCTGGTCTGTCATAATATAATAGAGACAGTAGATCTAGCTGGTCTGTCATAATATAATAGAGACAGTAGATCTAGCTGGTCTGTCATAATATAATAGAGACAGTAGATCTAGCTGGTCTGTCATAATATAATAGAGACAGTAGATCTAGCTGGTCTGTCATAATATAATAGAGACAGTAGATCTAGCTGGTCTGTCATAATATAATAGAGACAGTAGATCTAGCTGGTCTGTCATAATATAATAGAGACAGTAGATCTAGCTGGTCTGTCATAATATAATAGAGACAGTAGATCTAGCTGGTCTGTCATAATATAATAGAGACAGTAGATCTAGCTGGTCTGTCATAATATAATAGAGACAGTAGATCTAGCTGGTCTGTCATAATATAATAGAGACAGTAGATCTAGCTGGTCTGTCATAATATAATAGAGACAGTAGATCTAGCTGGTCTGTCATAATATAATAGAGACAGTAGATCTAGCTGGTCTGTCATAATATAATAGAGACAGTAGATCTAGCTGGTCTGTCATAATATAATAGAGACAGTAGATCTAGCTGGTCTGTCATAATATAATAGAGACAGTAGATCTAGCTGGTCTGTCATAATATAATAGAGACAGTAGATCTAGCTGGTCTGTCATAATATAATAGAGACAGTAGATCTAGCTGGTCTGTCATAATATAATAGAGACAGTAGATCTAGCTGGTCTGTCATAATATAATAGAGACAGTAGATCTAGCTGGTCTGTCATAATATAATAGAGACAGTAGATCTAGCTGGTCTGTCATAATATAATAGAGACAGTAGATCTAGCTGGTCTGTCATAATATAATAGAGACAGTAGATCTAGCTGGTCTGTCATAATATAATAGAGACAGTAGATCTAGCTGGTCTGTCATAATATAATAGAGACAGTAGATCTAGCTGGTCTGTCATAATATAATAGAGACAGTAGATCTAGCTGGTCTGTCATAATATAATAGAGACAGTAGATCTAGCTGGTCTGTCATAATATAATAGAGACAGTAGATCTAGCTGGTCTGTCATAATATAATAGAGACAGTAGATCTAGCTGGTCTGTCATAATATAATAGAGACAGTAGATCTAGCTGGTCTGTCATAATATAATAGAGACAGTAGATCTAGCTGGTCTGTCATAATATAATAGAGACAGTAGATCTAGCTGGTCTGTCATAATATAATAGAGACAGTAGATCTAGCTGGTCTGTCATAATATAATAGAGACAGTAGATCTAGCTGGTCTGTCATAATATAATAGAGACAGTAGATCTAGCTGGTCTGTCATAATATAATAGAGACAGTAGATCTAGCTGGTCTGTCATAATATAATAGAGACAGTAGATCTAGCTGGTCTGTCATAATATAATAGAGACAGTAGATCTAGCTGGTCTGTCATAATATAATAGAGACAGTAGATCTAGCTGGTCTGTCATAATATAATAGAGACAGTAGATCTAGCTGGTCTGTCATAATATAATAGAGACAGTAGATCTAGCTGGTCTGTCATAATATAATAGAGACAGTAGATCTAGCTGGTCTGTCATAATATAATAGAGACAGTAGATCTAGCTGGTCTGTCATAATATAATAGAGACAGTAGATCTAGCTGGTCTGTCATAATATAATAGAGACAGTAGATCTAGCTGGTCTGTCATAATATAATAGAGACAGTAGATCTAGCTGGTCTGTCATAATATAATAGAGACAGTAGATCTAGCTGGTCTGTCATAATATAATAGAGACAGTAGATCTAGCTGGTCTGTCATAATATAATAGAGACAGTAGATCTAGCTGGTCTGTATATAATAGAGACAGTAGATCTAGCTGGTCTGTCATAATAATAGAGACAGTAGATCTAGCTGGTCTGTCAATATAATAGAGACAGTAGATCTAGCTGGTCTGTCATAATATAATAGAGACAGTAGATCTAGCTGGTCTGTCATAATATAATAGAGACAGTAGATAGCTGGTCTGTCATAATATAAAAATAGTAGATCTAGCTGGTCTGTCATAATATAATAGAGACAGTAGATCTAGCTGGTCTGTCATAATATAATAGAGACAGTAGATCTAGCTGGTCTGTCATAAATAATAGAGACAGTAGATCTAGCTGGTCTGTCATAATATAATAGAGACAGTAGATCTAGCTGGTCTGTCATAATATAATAGAGACAGTAGATCTAGCTGGTCTGTCATAATATAATAGAGACAGTAGATCTAGCTGGTCTGTCATATATAGCAGAGACAGTAGATCTAGCTGGTCTGCCAAAGAAAGAATTGGTTTTGGGGTGAATAGAGAGAGTAGACCTAGCTGGAGCGTGTGCTACAGGTGGGAGATGCTATGGTGACCAGCGGCTGAGATAAATAGAGACTAGATCTAGCTGGTCTGTCAGATGACATAGAGACAGTAGATTAGCTGGTCTGTCATAGTATAAGCGAGGGCCAGCCAACGAGAGCGTACAGGTCACAATGGTGGGTAGTATATGGGGCTTTGGTGATAAAACGGATTGCACTGTGATAGACTGCATCCAATTTGTTGAGTAGGGTATTGGAGGCTATTTTGTAAATGACATCGCCAAAGTCGAGGATTGGTAGGATGGTCAGTTTTACAAGGGTATGTTTGGCAGCATGAGTGAAGGATGCTTTGTTGCGAAATAGGAAGCCAATTCTAGATTTAACTTTGGATTGGAGATGTTTGATATGGGTCTGGAAGGAGAGTTTACAGTCTAACCAGACACCTAAGTATTTGTAGTTGTCCACGTATTCTAAGTCAGAGCCGTCCAGAGTAGTGATGTTGGACAGGCGGGTAGGTGCAGGTAGCGATCGGTTGAAGAGCATGCATTTAGTTTTACTTGTATTTAAGAGCAATTGGAGGCCACGGAAGGAGAGTTGTATGGCATTGAAGCTTGCCTGGAGGGTTGTTAACACAGTGTCCAAAGAAGGGCCGGAAGTATACAGAATGGTGTCGTCTGCGTAGAGGTGGATCAGGGACTCACCAGCAGCAAGAGCGACCTCATTGATGTATACAGAGAAGAGAGTCGGTCCAAGAATTGAACCCTGTGGCACCCCCATAGAGACTGCCAGAGGTCCGGACAGCAGACCCTCCGATTTGACACACTGAACTCTATCAGAGAAGTAGTTGGTGAACCAGGCGAGGCAATCATTTGAGAAACCAAGGCTGTCGAGTCTGCCGATGAGGATATGGTGATTGACAGAGTCGAAAGCCTTGGCCAGATCAATGAATACGGCTGCACAGTAATGTTTCTTATCGATGGCGGTTAAGATATCGTTTAGGACCTTGAGCGTGGCTGAGGTGCACCCATGACCAGCCTGAAACCGGATTGCATAGCAGAGAAGGTATGGTGAGATTCGAAATGGTCGGTAATCTGTTTGTTGACTTGGCTTTCGAAGACCTTAGAAAGGCACGGTAGGATAGATATAGGTCTGTAGCAGTTTGGGTCAAGAGTGTCCCCCCTTTGAAGAGGGGATGACCGCAGCTGCTTTCCAATCAAATCAAATCAAATCAAATTTATTTATATAGCCCTTCGTACATCAGCTGATTCTCAAAGTGCTGTACAGAAACCCGGCCTAAAACCCCAAACAGCAAGCAATGCAGGTGGAGAAGCACGGTGGCTAGGAAAAACTCCCTAGAAAGGCCAATACCTAGGAAGAAACCTAGAGAGGAACCAGGCTATGTGGGGTGGCCAGTCCTCTTCTGGCTGTGCCGGGTGGAGATTATAACAGAACATGGTCAAGATGTTCAATGTTCATAAATGACCAGCATGGTCGAATAATAATAAGGCAGAACAGTTGAAACTAGAGCAGCAGCACAGTCAGTGGAAGTTGAAACTGGAGCGAGCAGCATGGCCAGGTAGACTGGGGACAGCAAGGAGTCATCATGTCAGGTAGTCCTGGGGCATGGTCCTAGGGCTCAGGTCAGTTGAAACTGGAACAGCAGCATGGCCAGGTGGACTGGGACAGCAAGGAGTCATCATGTCAGGTAGTCCTGGGGCATGGTCCTAGGGCTCAGGTCCTCCGAGAGAGAGAAAGAAAGAGAGAAGGAGAATTAGAGAACGCACACTTAGATTCACACAGGCACCGAATAGGACAGGAGAAGTACTCCAGATATAACAAACTGACCCCAGCCCCCCGGACACATAAACTACTGCAGCATAAATATGGAGGCTGAGACAGAGGGATCCAATCTTTGGGAATCTCAGACGACACGAAAGAGAGGTTGAACAGGCTAGTAATAGGGGTGGCAACAATTTCGGCAGATAATTTTAGAAAGAAAGGGTCCAGATTGTCTAGCCCGGCTGATTGTAGGGGTCCAGATTTTGCAGCACTTTCAGAACATCAGCTGAATGGATTTGGGAGAAGGAGAAATGGGGAAGGCTTGGGCGAGTTGCTGTTGGGGGGTGCAGTGCTGTTGTCCGGGGTAGAGAGTAGCCAGGTGGAAAGCATGGCAGCCGTAGAACAATGCTTATTGAAATTCTCAATTATGGTGGATTTATCAGTGGTGACAGTGTTTCCTATCTTCAGTGCAGTGGGCAGCTGGGAGGAGGTGTTCTTATTCTCCATGGACTTTACAGTGTCCCAGAACTTTTTTGAGTTAGTGTTGCAGGAAGCAAATTTCTGCTTGAAAAAGCTAGCCTTGGCTTTTCTAACTGCCTGTGTATAATGATTTCTAGCTTCCCTGAACAGCTGCATATCACGGGGCTGTTCGATGCTAATGCAGAACGCCATAGGATGTTTTTGTGTTGGTTAAGGGCAGTCAGGTCTGGGGAGAACCAAGGGCTATATCTGTTCCTGGTTCTAAATTTCTTAAATGGGGCATGTTTATTTAAGATGGTTAGGAAGGCATTTAAAAAAAATATCCAGGCATCCTCTACTGACGGGATGAGATCAATATCCTCCAGGATACCCCGGCCAGGTCGATTAGAAAGGCCTGCTACGCAGAAGTGTTTCAGGGAGCGTTTTACAGTGATGAGTGGAGCTCGTTTGACCGCTGACCCATTACGGGTGCAGGCAATGAGGCAGTGATTGCTGAGATCTTGGTTGAAGACAGCAGAGGTGTATTTAGAGGGGAAGTTGGTTAGGAT
The DNA here is from genome assembly GCF_002021735.2 of Oncorhynchus kisutch. NCBI lineage: Eukaryota > Metazoa > Chordata > Actinopteri > Salmoniformes > Salmonidae > Oncorhynchus > Oncorhynchus kisutch. The sequence continues at coordinate 98,961 of NW_022262513.1, forward strand.
GATATCTATGAGGGTGCCCGTGTTTAAGGTTTTGGGGAGGTACCTGGTAGGTTCATTGATTATTTGTGTGAGATTGAGGGCATCAAGTTTAGATTGTAGGATGGCTGGGGTGTTAAGCATGTTCCAGTTTAGGTCGCCTAGCAGCACGAACTCTGAAGATAGATGGGGGGCAATCAGTTCACATATGGTGTCCAGAGCACAGCTGGGGGCAGAGGGTGGTCTATAGCAGGCGGCAACGGTGAGAGACTTGTTTTTAGAGAGGTGGATTTTTAAAAGTAGAAGTTCAAATTGTTTGGGTACAGACCTGGATAGTAGGACAGAACTCTGCAGGCTATCTTTGCAGTAGATTGCAACACCGCCCCCTTTGGCAGTTCTATCTTGTCTGAAAATGTTGTAGTTTGGAATTAAAATGTCTGAGTTTTTGGTGGTCTTCCTAAGCCAGGATTCAGACACAGCTAGAACATCCGGGTTGGCAGAGTGTGCTAAAGCAGTGAATAGAACAAACTTAGGGAGGAGGCTTCTAATGTTAACATGCATGAAACCAAGGCTATTACGGTTACAGAAGTCGTCAAAGAGAGCGCCTGGGGAATAGGAGTGGAGCTAGGCACTGCAGGGCCTGGATTCACCTCTACATCGCCAGAGGAACATAGGAGGAGTAGAATAAGGGTACGGCTAAAAGCTATGAGAATTGGTCGTCTTAGAACGTCTGGAACATAGAGTAAAAGGAGGTTTCTGGGGGCGATAAAATAGCATCAAGGTATAATGTACAGACAAATGTATGGTAGGATGTGAATACAGTGGAGGTAAACCTAGGTATTGAGTGATGAAGAGAGAGATATTGTCTCTAGAAACATCGTTGAAACCAGGAGATGTCATTGCATGTGTGGGTGGTGGAACTAATAGGTTGGATAAGGTATAGTGAGCAGGACTAGAGGCTCTACAGTGAAATAAGCCAATAAACACTAACCAGAACAGAAATGGACAAGACATATTGACATTAAGGAGAGGCATGCTTAGTCGAGTGATCAAAAGGGTCCGGTGAGTGGAGAGGTTGGTTGGTGATTTAGACAGCTAGCCAGGGCATCGGTAGCAAGCTAGCATAGGATGGAGGTCTGTTGTTAGCCACCTCCTGCACTCCGTCAGTAGATTAGTGGGGTTCCGTGTGTAGAGGGGATCAATCCAAATCACACAACAACAACAAAAATAAAAACAATAGATATAGTTATAGAGGCCCAAGAAGAAAACATAATAATACATTTAAAAAAAAAAAAAATAAAATAAAAAAAAAAAAAAAAAATTGTCCGATTGTCTATTCAGATAGCAGCCGGTAAGACAGCTAACGGTTAGCAGGCCGCAGATGGGCGTTCAGGTAACGTCGCGACGGAGGAGCCAGCCGAATAACTCCTTCGGTAGATAACGTCGGCAGTCCAGTTGTGAAGGCCTGGTGGGGCTCCGCGAAGGCAGCAAAACGGGTCCGGATAGGCGACTGCAGCCCAGGTGCGATTGATGGAACTCAGGAGTGATTGACGGAGCTTGCTAGCTCCGGAACAATTGATGTTTGCTCCGGAATCGACGAAGGCCGATAGTCACACGGATAGCAGCTAGCTAGCTGTGAGATCCGGGCATGAATGTCCAGAGAGCAGTCGAAATCCAGGGACATGGAGAGAAAAATTGGTCCGGTATGCTCCGCTCCGAGCCGCGCTGCGCCGTACAGAACTGGCGATAGACTTTCGAGCCAAAGGATAGCCGATGACCACAAACCGTGGTTAGCTGAACACCAACGACTTGCCAGTAAAGGAGCCAACTAGCTTCTGAACTAGCTTCTGGATAGCTTCTGGCTAGTTTCAGGCCAGCCTCCTGGAGTTTCTGGCTAGCTTCTTGGAGGATTACAGATCTGAGGTAAATAATACTTTTTATAAATATACATTGGTGAGGCGGGTTTGCAGGAGAGTGTTTTGAAGATGAGTTGATGGAAAATAAAAATAAAATGTATGTGAAAAAGTTGTAAATATATATATATACAGGACACGACAAGACGAGGACAAAAGACGTCTGAACTGCTATGCCACCTCGGAGCATGAAGCATATTAATGCCTCTAGATCTAGCTGGTCTGTCAAAATATAATAGAGACAGGAAATCTAGCTGGTCTGTCATAATATAATAGAGACAGTCGATCTAGCTGGTCTGTCATAATATAATAGAGACAGTAGATCTAGCTGGCCTGTCATATTATAATAGAGACAGTAGATCTAGCTGGTCTGTCATAATATAATAGAGACAGTAGATCTAGCTGGTCTGTCATAATATAATAGAGACAGTAGAACTAGGTGGTCTGTCATAAAATAATAGAGACTATAGATCTAGCTGGTCTGTCAAAATATAATAGAGGACAGTAGATCTAGCTGGTCTGTCATTATATAATACAGACAGATCTAGCTGGTCTGTCATAATATAATAGAGACAGTAGATCTAGCTGGTCTGTCATATTATAATAGAGACAGTAGATCTAGCTGGTCTGTCATAATATAATAGAGAGTAGATCTAGCTGGTCTGTCATAATATAATAGAGACAGTAGATCTAGCTGGTCTGTCATAATATAATAGAGACAGTAGATCTAGCTGGTCTGTCATAATATAATAGAGACAGTAGATCTAGCTGGTCTGTCATAATATAATAGAGACAGTAGATCTAGCTGGTCTGTCATAATATAATAGAGACAGTAGATCTAGCTGGTCTGTCATAATATAATAGAGACAGTAGATCTAGCTGGTCTGTCATAATATAATAGAGACAGTAGATCTAGCTGGTCTGTCATAATATAATAGAGACAGTAGATCTAGCTGGTCTGTCATAATATAATAGAGACAGTAGATCTAGCTGGTCTGTCATAATATAATAGACAGTAGATCTAGCTGGTCTGTCATAATATAATAGAGACAGTAGATCTAGCTGGTCTGTCATAATATAATAGAGACAGTAGATCTAGCTGGTCTGTCATAATATAATAGAGACAGTAGATCTAGCTGGTCTGTCATAATATAATAGAGACAGTAGATCTAGCTGGTCTGTCATAATATAATAGAGACAGTAGATCTAGCTGGTCTGTCATATTATAATAGACAGTAGATCTAGCTGGTCTGTCATAATATAATAGAGACAGTAGATCTAGCTGGTCTGTCATAATATAATAGAGACAGTAGATCTAGCTGGTCTGTCATAATATATAGAGACAGTAGATCTAGCTGGTCTGTCATAATATAATAGAGACAGTAGATCTAGCTGGTCTGTCATAATATAATAGAGACAGTAGATCTAGCTGGTCTGTCATAATATAATAGAGACAGTAGATCTAGCTGGTCTGTCATAATATAATAGAGACAGTAGATCTAGCTGGTCTGTCATAATATAATAGAGACAGTAGATCTAGCTGGTCTGTCATAATATAATAGAGACAGTAGATCTAGCTGGTCTGTCATAATATAATAGAGACAGTAGATCTAGCTGGTCTGTCATATAATAATAGAGACAGTAGATCTAGCTGGTCTGTCATAATATAATAGAGACAGTAGATCTAGCTGGTCTGTCATAATATAATAGAGACAGTAGATCTAGCTGGTCTGTCATAATATAATAGAGACAGTAGATCTAGCTGGTCTGTCATAATATAATAGAGACAGTAGATCTAGCTGGTCTGTCATAATATAATAGAGACAGTAGATCTAGCTGGTCTGTCATAATATAATAGAGACAGTAGATCTAGCTGGTCTGTCATAATATAATAGAGACAGTAGATCTAGCTGGTCTGTCATAATATAATAGAGACAGTAGATCTAGCTGGTCTGTCATAATATAATAGAGACAGTAGATCTAGCTGGTCTGTCATAATATAATAGAGAGTAGATCTAGCTGGTCTGTCATAATATAATAGAGACAGTAGATCTAGCTGGTCTGTCATAATATAATAGAGACAGTAGATCTAGCTGGTCTGTCATAATATAATAGAGACAGTAGATCTAGCTGGTCTGTCATAATATAATAGAGACAGTAGATCTAGCTGGTCTGTCATAATATAATAGAGACAGTAGATCTAGCTGGTCTGTCATAATATAATAGAGACAGTAGATCTAGCTGGTCTGTCATAATATAATAGAGACAGTAGATCTAGCTGGTCTGTCATAATATAATAGAGACAGTAGATCTAGCTGGTCTGTCATAATATAATAGAGACAGTAGATCTAGCTGGTCTGTCATTATAAAGACAGTAGATCTAGCTGGTCTGTCATAATAATAGAGACAGTAGATCTAGCTGGTCTGTCATAATATAATAGAGACAGTAGATCTAGCTGGTCTGTCATAATATAATAGAGACAGTAGATCTAGCTGGTCTGTCATAATATAATAGAGACAGTAGATCTAGCTGGTCTGTCATAATATAATAGAGACAGTAGATCTAGCTGGTCTGTCATAATATAATAGAGACAGTAGATCTAGCTGGTCTGTCATAATATAATAGAGACAGTAGATCTAGCTGGTCTGTCATAATATAATAGAGACAGTAGATCTAGCTGGTCTGTCATAATATAATAGAGACAGTAGATCTAGCTGGTCTGTCATAATATAATAGAGACAGTAGATCTAGCTGGTCTGTCATAATATAATAGAGACAGTAGATCTAGCTGGTCTGTCATAATATAATAGAGACAGTAGATCTAGCTGGTCTGTCATAATATAATAGAGACAGTAGATCTAGCTGGTCTGTCATAATATAATAGAGACAGTAGATCTAGCTGGTCTGTCATAATATAATAGAGACAGTAGATCTAGCTGGTCTGTCATAATATAATAGAGACAGTAGATCTAGCTGGTCTGTCATAATATAAGAGACAGTAGATCTAGCTGGTCTGTCATAATATAATAGAGACAGTAGATCTAGCTGGTCTGTCATAATATAATAGAGACAGTAGATCTAGCTGGTCTGTCATAATATAATAGAGACAGTAGATCTAGCTGGTCTGTCATAATATAATAGAGACAGTAGATCTAGCTGGTCTGTCATAATATAATAGAGACAGTAGATCTAGCTGGTCTGTCATAATATAATAGAGACAGTAGATCTAGCTGGTCTGTCATAATATAATAGAGACAGTAGATCTAGCTGGTCTGTCATAATATAATAGAGACAGTAGATCTAGCTGGTCTGTCATAATATAATAGAGACAGTAGATCTAGCTGGTCTGTCATAATATAATAGAGACAGTAGATCTAGCTGGTCTGTCATAATATAATAGAGACAGTAGATCTAGCTGGTCTGTCATATATAATAGAGACAGTAGATCTAGCTGGTCTGTCATAATATAATAGAGACAGTAGATCTAGCTGGTCTGTCATAATATAATAGAGACAGTAGATCTAGCTGGTCTGTCATAATATAATAGAGACAGTAGATCTAGCTGGTCTGTCATATTATAATAGAGACAGTAGATCTAGCTGGTCTGTCATAATATAATAGAGACAGTAGATCTAGCTGGTCTGTCATAATATAATAGAGACAGTAGATCTAGCTGGTCTGTCATATATATAGAGACAGTAGATCTAGCTGGTCTGTCATAATATAATAGAGACAGTAGATCTAGCTGGTCTGTCATAATATAATAGAGACAGTAGATCTAGCTGGTCTGTCATAATATAATAGAGACAGTAGATCTAGCTGGTCTGTCATAATATAATAGAGACAGTAGATCTAGCTGGTCTGTCATAATATAATAGAGACAGTAGATCTAGCTGGTCTGTCATAATATAATAGAGACAGTAGATCTAGCTGGTCTGTCATAATATAATAGAGACAGTAGATCTAGCTGGTCTGTCATAATATAATAGAGACAGTAGATCTAGCTGGTCTGTCATAATATAATAGAGACAGTAGATCTAGCTGGTCTGTCATAATATAATAGAGACAGTAGATCTAGCTGGTCTGTCATAATATAATAGAGACAGTAGATCTAGCTGGTCTGTCATAATATAATAGAGACAGTAGATCTAGCTGGTCTGTCATAATATAATAGAGACAGTAGATCTAGCTGGTCTGTCATAATATAATAGAGACAGTAGATCTAGCTGGTCTGTCATAATATAATAGAGACAGTAGATCTAGCTGGTCTGTCATAATATAATAGAGACAGTAGATCTAGCTGGTCTGTCATATTATAGAGACAGTAGATCTAGCTGGTCTGTCATATATAATAGAGACAGTAGATCTAGCTGGTCTGTCATAATATAATAGAGACAGTAGATCTAGCTGGTCTGTCATAATATAATAGAGACAGTAGATCTAGCTGGTCTGTCATAATATAATAGAGACAGTAGATCTAGCTGGTCTGTCATAATATAATAGAGACAGTAGATCTAGCTGGTCTGTCATATATAATAGAGACAGTAGATCTAGCTGGTCTGTCATAATATAATAGAGACAGTAGATCTAGCTGGTCTGTCATAATATAATAGAGACAGTAGATCTAGCTGGTCTGTCATAATATAATAGAGACAGTAGATCTAGCTGGTCTGTCATAATATAATAGAGACAGTAGATCTAGCTGGTCTGTCATAATATAATAGAGACAGTAGATCTAGCTGGTCTGTCATAATATAATAGAGACAGTAGATCTAGCTGGTCTGTCATAATATAATAGAGACAGTAGATCTAGCTGGTCTGTCATAATATAATAGAGACAGTAGATCTAGCTGGTCTGTCATAATATAATAGAGACAGTAGATCTAGCTGGTCTGTCATAATATAATAGAGACAGTAGATCTAGCTGGTCTGTCATAATATAATAGAGACAGTAGATCTAGCTGGTCTGTCATAATATAATAGAGACAGTAGATCTAGCTGGTCTGTCATAATATAATAGAGACAGTAGATCTAGCTGGTCTGTCATAATATAATAGAGACAGTAGATCTAGCTGGTCTGTCATAATATAATAGAGACAGTAGATCTAGCTGGTCTGTCATAATATAATAGAGACAGTAGATCTAGCTGGTCTGTCATAATATAATAGAGACAGTAGATCTAGCTGGTCTGTCATAATATAATAGAGACAGTAGATCTAGCTGGTCTGTCATAATATAATAGAGACAGTAGATCTAGCTGGTCTGTCATAATATAATAGAGACAGTAGATCTAGCTGGTCTGTCATAATATAATAGAGACAGTAGATCTAGCTGGTCTGTCATAATATAATAGAGACAGTAGATCTAGCTGGTCTGTCATAAATAATAGAGACAGTAGATCTAGCTGGTCTGTCATAATATAATAGAGACAGTAGATCTAGCTGGTCTGTCATAATATAATAGAGACAGTAGATCTAGCTGGTCTGTCATAATATAATAGAGACAGTAGATCTAGCTGGTCTGTCATAATATAATAGAGACAGTAGATCTAGCTGGTCTGTCATAATATAATAGAGACAGTAGATCTAGCTGGTCTGTCATAATATAATAGAGACAGTAGATCTAGCTGGTCTGTCATAATATAATAGAGACAGTAGATCTAGCTGGTCTGTCATAATATAATAGAGACAGTAGATCTAGCTGGTCTGTCATAATATAATAGAGACAGTAGATCTAGCTGGTCTGTCATATATATAATAGAGACAGTAGATCTAGCTGGTCTGTCATAATATAATAGAGACAGTAGATCTAGCTGGTCTGTCATAATATAATAGAGACAGTAGATCTAGCTGGTCTGTCATAATATAATAGAGACAGTAGATCTAGCTGGTCTGTCATAATATAATAGAGACAGTAGATCTAGCTGGTCTGTCATAATATAATAGAGACAGTAGATCTAGCTGGTCTGTCATAATATAATAGAGACAGTAGATCTAGCTGGTCTGTCATAATATAATAGAGACAGTAGATCTAGCTGGTCTGTCATAATATAATAGAGACAGTAGATCTAGCTGGTCTGTCATAATATAATAGAGACAGTAGATCTAGCTGGTCTGTCATAATATAATAGAGACAGTAGATCTAGCTGGTCTGTCATAATATAATAGAGACAGTAGATCTAGCTGGTCTGTCATAATATAATAGAGACAGTAGATCTAGCTGGTCTGTCATAATATAATAGAGACAGTAGATCTAGCTGGTCTGTCATAATATAATAGAGACAGTAGATCTAGCTGGTCTGTCATAATATAATAGAGACAGTAGATCTAGCTGGTCTGTCATATTATAATAGAGACAGTAGATCTAGCTGGTCTGTCAAATATAATAGAGACAGTAGATCTAGCTGGTCTGTCATAATATAATAGAGACAGTAGATCTAGCTGGTCTGTCATAATATAATAGAGACAGTAGATCTAGCTGGTCTGTCATAATATAATAGAGACAGTAGATCTAGCTGGTCTGTCATAATATAATAGAGACAGTAGATCTAGCTGGTCTGTCATAATATAATAGAGACAGTAGATCTAGCTGGTCTGTCATAATATAATAGAGACAGTAGATCTAGCTGGTCTGTCATAATATAATAGAGACAGTAGATCTAGCTGGTCTGTCATAATATAATAGAGACAGTAGATCTAGCTGGTCTGTCATAATATAATAGAGACAGTAGATCTAGCTGGTCTGTCATAATATAATAGAGACAGTAGATCTAGCTGGTCTGTCATAATATAATAGAGACAGTAGATCTAGCTGGTCTGTCATAATATAATAGAGACAGTAGATCTAGCTGGTCTGTCATAATATAATAGAGACAGTAGATCTAGCTGGTCTGTCATAATATAATAGAGACAGTAGATCTAGCTGGTCTGTCATAATATAATAGAGACAGTAGATCTAGCTGGTCTGTCATAATATAATAGAGACAGTAGATCTAGCTGGTCTGTCATAATATAATAGAGACAGTAGATCTAGCTGGTCTGTCAATAATATAATAGAGACAGTAGATCTAGCTGGTCTGTCATAATATAATAGAGACAGTAGATCTAGCTGGTCTGTCATAATATAATAGAGACAGTAGATCTAGCTGGTCTGTCATAATATAATAGAGACAGTAGATCTAGCTGGTCTGTCATAATATATAGAGACAGTAGATCTAGCTGGTCTGTCATAATATAATAGAGACAGTAGATCTAGCTGGTCTGTCATAATATAATAGAGACAGTAGATCTAGCTGGTCTGTCATAATATAATAGAGACAGTAGATCTAGCTGGTCTGTCATATATAATAGAGACAGTAGATCTAGCTGGTCTGTCATAATATAATAGAGACAGTAGATCTAGCTGGTCTGTCATAATATAATAGAGACAGTAGATCTAGCTGGTCTGTCATAATATAATAGAGACAGTAGATCTAGCTGGTCTGTCATAATATAATAGAGACAGTAGATCTAGCTGGTCTGTCATAATATAATAGAGACAGTAGATCTAGCTGGTCTGTCATAATATAATAGAGACAGTAGATCTAGCTGGTCTGTCATAATATAATAGAGACAGTAGATCTAGCTGGTCTGTCATAATATAATAGAGACAGTAGATCTAGCTGGTCTGTCATAATATAATAGAGACAGTAGATCTAGCTGGTCTGTCATAATATAATAGAGACAGTAGATCTAGCTGGTCTGTCATAATATAATAGAGACAGTAGATCTAGCTGGTCTGTCATAATATAATAGAGACAGTAGATCTAGCTGGTCTGTCATAATATAATAGAGACAGTAGATCTAGCTGGTCTGTCATAATATAATAGAGACAGTAGATCTAGCTGGTCTGTCATAATATAATAGAGACAGTAGATCTAGCTGGTCTGTCATAATATAATAGAGACAGTAGATCTAGCTGGTCTGTCATAATATAATAGAGACAGTAGATCTAGCTGGTCTGTCATAATAATAGAGACAGTAGATCTAGCTGGTCTGTCATAATATAATAGAGACAGTAGATCTAGCTGGTCTGTCATAATATAATAGAGACAGTAGATCTAGCTGGTCTGTCATAATATAATAGAGACAGTAGATCTAGCTGGTCTGTCATAATATAATAGAGACAGTAGATCTAGCTGGTCTGTCATAATATAATAGAGACAGTAGATCTAGCTGGTCTGTCATAATATAATAGAGACAGTAGATCTAGCTGGTCTGTCATAATATAATAGAGACAGTAGATCTAGCTGGTCTGTCATAATATAATAGAGACAGTAGATCTAGCTGGTCTGTCATAATATAATAGAGACAGTAGATCTAGCTGGTCTGTCATAATATAATAGAGACAGTAGATCTAGCTGGTCTGTCATAATATAATAGAGACAGTAGATCTAGCTGGTCTGTCATAATATAATAGAGACAGTAGATCTAGCTGGTCTGTCATAATATAATAGAGACAGTAGATCTAGCTGGTCTGTCATAATATAATAGAGACAGTAGATCTAGCTGGTCTGTCATAATATAATAGAGACAGTAGATCTAGCTGGTCTGTCATTATAATAGAGACAGTAGATCTAGCTGGTCTGTCATAATATAATAGAGACAGTAGATCTAGCTGGTCTGTCATAATATAATAGAGACAGTAGATCTAGCTGGTCTGTCATAATATAATAGAGACAGTAGATCTAGCTGGTCTGTCATAATATAATAGAGACAGTAGATCTAGCTGGTCTGTCATAATATAATAGAGACAGTAGATCTAGCTGGTCTGTCATAATATAATAGAGACAGTAGATCTAGCTGGTCTGTCATAATATAATAGAGACAGTAGATCTAGCTGGTCTGTCATAATATAATAGAGACAGTAGATCTAGCTGGTCTGTCATAATATAATAGAGACAGTAGATCTAGCTGGTCTGTCATAATATAATAGAGACAGTAGATCTAGCTGGTCTGTCATAATATAATAGAGACAGTAGATCTAGCTGGTCTGTCATAATATAATAGAGACAGTAGATCTAGCTGGTCTGTCATAATATAATAGAGACAGTAGATCTAGCTGGTCTGTCATAATATAATAGAGACAGTAGATCTAGCTGGTCTGTCATATATAATAGAGACAGTAGATCTAGCTGGTCTGTCATAATATAATAGAGACAGTAGATCTAGCTGGTCTGTCATAATATAATAGAGACAGTAGATCTAGCTGGTCTGTCATAATATAATAGAGACAGTAGATCTAGCTGGTCTGTCATAATATAATAGAGACAGTAGATCTAGCTGGTCTGTCATAATATAATAGAGACAGTAGATCTAGCTGGTCTGTCATAATATAATAGAGACAGTAGATCTAGCTGGTCTGTCATAATAAATAGAGACAGTAGATCTAGCTGGTCTGTCATAATATAATAGAGACAGTAGATCTAGCTGGTCTGTCATAATATAATAGAGACAGTAGATCTAGCTGGTCTGTCATAATATAATAGAGACAGTAGATCTAGCTGGTCTGTCATAATATAATAGAGACAGTAGATCTAGCTGGTCTGTCATAATATAATAGAGACAGTAGATCTAGCTGGTCTGTCATAATATAATAGAGACAGTAGATCTAGCTGGTCTGTCATAATATAATAGAGACAGTAGATCTAGCTGGTCTGTCATAATATAATAGAGACAGTAGATCTAGCTGGTCTGTCATAATATAATAGAGACAGTAGATCTAGCTGGTCTGTCATAATATAATAGAGACAGTAGATCTAGCTGGTCTGTCATAATATAATAGAGACAGTAGATCTAGCTGGTCTGTCATAATATAATAGAGACAGTAGATCTAGCTGGTCTGTCATAATATAATAGAGACAGTAGATCTAGCTGGTCTGTCATAATATAATAGAGACAGTAGATCTAGCTGGTCTGTCATAATATAATAGAGACAGTAGATCTAGCTGGTCTGTCATAATATAATAGAGACAGTAGATCTAGCTGGTCTGTCATAATATAATAGAGACAGTAGATCTAGCTGGTCTGTCATAATATAATAGAGACAGTAGATCTAGCTGGTCTGTCATAATATAATAGAGACAGTAGATCTAGCTGGTCTGTCATAATATAATAGAGACAGTAGATCTAGCTGGTCTGTCATAATATAATAGAGACAGTAGATCTAGCTGGTCTGTCATAATATAATAGAGACAGTAGATCTAGCTGGTCTGTCATAATATAATAGAGACAGTAGATCTAGCTGGTCTGTCATAATTAATAGAGACAGTAGATCTAGCTGGTCTGTCATAATATAATAGAGACAGTAGATCTAGCTGGTCTGTCATAATATAATAGAGACAGTAGATCTAGCTGGTCTGTCATAATATAATAGAGACAGTAGATCTAGCTGGTCTGTCATAATATAATAGAGACAGTAGATCTAGCTGGTCTGTCATAATATAATAGAGACAGTAGATCTAGCTGGTCTGTCATAATATAATAGAGACAGTAGATCTAGCTGGTCTGTCATAATATAATAGAGACAGTAGATCTAGCTGGTCTGTCATATATAATAGAGACAGTAGATCTAGCTGGTCTGTCATAATATAATAGAGACAGTAGATCTAGCTGGTCTGTCATAATATAATAGAGACAGTAGATCTAGCTGGTCTGTCATAATATAATAGAGACAGTAGATCTAGCTGGTCTGTCATAATATAATAGAGACAGTAGATCTAGCTGGTCTGTCATAATATAATAGAGACAGTAGATCTAGCTGGTCTGTCATAATATAATAGAGACAGTAGATCTAGCTGGTCTGTCATAATATAATAGAGACAGTAGATCTAGCTGGTCTGTCATAATATAATAGAGACAGTAGATCTAGCTGGTCTGTCATAATATAATAGAGACAGTAGATCTAGCTGGTCTGTCATAATATAATAGAGACAGTAGATCTAGCTGGTCTGTCATAATATAATAGAGACAGTAGATCTAGCTGGTCTGTCATAATATAATAGAGACAGTAGATCTAGCTGGTCTGTCATAATATAATAGAGACAGTAGATCTAGCTGGTCTGTCATAATATAATAGAGACAGTAGATCTAGCTGGTCTGTCATAATATAATAGAGACAGTAGATCTAGCTGGTCTGTCATAATATAATAGAGACAGTAGATCTAGCTGGTCTGTCATAATATAATAGAGACAGTAGATCTAGCTGGTCTGTCATAATATAATAGAGACAGTAGATCTAGCTGGTCTGTCATAATATAATAGAGACAGTAGATCTAGCTGGTCTGTCATAATATAATAGAGACAGTAGATCTAGCTGGTCTGTCATAATATATAGAGACAGTAGATCTAGCTGGTCTGTCATAATATAATAGAGACAGTAGATCTAGCTGGT
>NW_022262514.1:0-19501 GCF_002021735.2 Oncorhynchus kisutch
CCGAGCTAGATCTACTGTCTCTATTATTTATGACAGACGCAGCTAGATCTACTGGTCTCCTTTATATTATGACAGACCAGCTATATCTACTGTCTCTATTATATTATGACAGACCAGCTAGATCTACTGTCGCTATTATATTATGACAGACCAGCTAGATCTACTGTCTCTTTATATTATGACAGACCAGCTAGATCTACTGTCTCTATTAAATTATGACGAACGCTAGATCTACTGTCTCTATTATATTATGACAGACCAGCTAGATCTACTGTCTCTATTATTTATGACAGACCAGCTAGATCTACTGTCTCTATTATTTATGACAGACCAGCTAGATCTACTGTCTCTTTTATAATATGACAGACCAGCTAGATCTACGGTCTCTATTATATTATGACAGACCAGCTAGATCTACTGTCTCTATTATATTATGACAGACCAGCTAGATCTACTGTCTCTATTATAATATGACAGACCAGCTAGATCTACTGTCTCTATTATATTATGACAGACCAGCTAGATCTGTCTCTATTATATAATGACAGACCAGCTAGATCTACTGTCTCTATTATATTATGACAGACCAGCTAGATCTACTGTCTCTATTATATTATGACAGACCAGCTAGATCTACTGTCTCTATTATAATATGACAGACCAGCTAGATCTACTGTCTCTATTATATTATGACAGACCAGCTAGATCTACTGTCTCTATTATATTATGACAGACCAGCTAGATCTACTGTCTCTATTATATTATGACAGACCAGCTAGATCTACTGTCTCTATTATATATGACAGACCAGCTAGATCTACTGTCTCTATTATATTATGACAGACCAGCTAGATCTACTGTCTCTATTATTTATGACAGACCAGCTAGATCTACTGTCTCTATTATATTATGACAGACCAGCTAGATCTACTGTCTCTATTATATTATGACAGACCAGCTAGATCTACTGTCTCTATTATATTATGACAGACCAGCTAGATCTACTGTCTCTATTATATTATGACAGACCAGCTAGATCTACTGTCTCTATTATATTATGACAGACCAGCTAGATCTACTGTCTCTATTATATTATGACAGACCAGCTAGATCTACTGTCTCTATTATATTATGACAGACCAGCTAGATCTACTGTCTCTATTATATATGACAGACCAGCTAGATCTACTGTCTCTATTATAATATGACAGACCAGCTAGATCTACTGTCTCTATTATATTATGACAGACCAGCTAGATCTACTGTCTCTATTATATTATGACAGACCAGCTAGATCTACTGTCTCTATTATATTATGACAGACCAGCTAGATCTACTGTCTCTATTATATTATGACAGACCAGCTAGATCTACTGTCTCTATTATATTATGACAGACCAGCTAGATCTACTGTCTCTATTATATTATGACAGACCAGCTAGATCTACTGTCTCTATTATATATGACAGACCAGCTAGATCTACTGTCTCTATTATATTATGACAGACCAGCTAGATCTACTGTCTCTATTATATTATGACAGACCAGCTAGATCTACTGTCTCTATTATAATATGACAGACCAGCTAGATCTACTGTCTCTATTATATTATGACAGACCAGCTAGATCTACTGTCTCTATTATAATATGACAGACCAGCTAGATCTACTGTCTCTATTATATTATGACAGACCAGCTAGATCTGTCTCTATTATATTATGACAGACCAGCTAGATCTACTGTCTCTATTATATTATGACAGACCAGCTAGATCTACTGTCTCTATTATATTATGACAGACCAGCTAGATCTACTGTCTCTATTATATTATGACAGACCAGCTAGATCTACTGTCTCTATTATATTATGACAGACCAGCTAGATCTACTGTCTCTATTATATTATGACAGACCAGCTAGATCTACTGTCTCTATTATATTATGACAGACCAGCTAGATCTACTGTCTCTATTATATTATGACAGACCAGCTAGATCTACTGTCTCTATTATATTATGACAGACCAGCTAGATCTACTGTCTCTATTATATTATGACAGACCAGCTAGATCTACTGTCTCTATTATATTATGACAGACCAGCTAGATCTACTGTCTCTATTATATTATGACAGACCAGCTAGATCTACTGTCTCTATTATAATATGACAGACCAGCTAGATCTACTGTCTCTATTATATTATGACAGACCAGCTAGATCTACTGTCTCTATTATATTATGACAGACCAGCTAGATCTACTGTCTCTATTATATTATGACAGACCAGCTAGATCTACTGTCTCTATTATATTATGACAGACCAGCTAGATCTACTGTCTCTATTATATTATGACAGACCAGCTAGATCTACTGTCTCTATTATATTATGACAGACCAGCTAGATCTACTGTCTCTATTATATTATGACAGACCAGCTAGATCTACTGTCTCTATTATATTATGACAGACCAGCTAGATCTACTGTCTCTATTATATTATGACAGACCAGCTAGATCTACTGTCTCTATTATATTATGACAGACCAGCTAGATCTACTGTCTCTATTATATTATGACAGACCAGCTAGATCTACTGTCTCTATTATATTATGACAGACCAGCTAGATCTACTGTCTCTATTATATTATGACAGACCAGCTAGATCTACTGTCTCTATTATATTATGACAGACCAGCTAGATCTACTGTCTCTATTATATTATGACAGACCAGCTAGATCTACTGTCTCTATTATATTATGACAGACCAGCTAGATCTACTGTCTCTATTATATTATGACAGACCAGCTAGATCTACTGTCTCTATTATATTATGACAGACCAGCTAGATCTACTGTCTCTATTATATTATGACAGACCAGCTAGATCTACTGCCTCTATTATAATATGACAGACCAGCTAGATCTACTGTCTCTATTATATTATGACAGACCAGCTAGATCTGTCTCTATTATATTATGACAGACCAGCTAGATCTACTGTCTCTATTATATTATGACAGACCAGCTAGATCTACTGTCTCTATTATATTATGACAGACCAGCTAGATCTACTGTCTCTATTATATTATGACAGACCAGCTAGATCTACTGTCTCTATTATATTATGACAGACCAGCTAGATCTACTGTCTCTATTATAATATGACAGACCAGCTAGATCTACTGTCTCTATTATATTATGACAGACCAGCTAGATCTACTGTCTCTATTATAATATGACAGACCAGCTAGATCTACTGTCTCTATTATATTATGACAGACCAGCTAGATCTGTCTCTATTATATTATGACAGACCAGCTAGATCTACTGTCTCTATTATATTATGACAGACCAGCTAGATCTACTGTCTCTATTATATTATGACAGACCAGCTAGATCTACTGTCTCTATTATATTATGACAGACCAGCTAGATCTACTGTCTCTATTATATTATGACAGACCAGCTAGATCTACTGTCTCTATTATATTATGACAGACCAGCTAGATCTACTGTCTCTATTATATTATGACAGACCAGCTAGATCTACTGTCTCTATTATATTATGACAGACCAGCTAGATCTACTGTCTCTATTATAATATGACAGACCAGCTAGATCTACTGTCTCTATTATATTATGACAGACCAGCTAGATCTACTGTCTCTATTATATTTGACAGACCAGCTAGATCTACTGTCTCTATTATATTATGACAGACCAGCTAGATCTACTGTCTCTATTATAATATGACAGACCAGCTAGATCTACTGTCTCTATTATATTATGACAGACCAGCTAGATCTACTGTCTCTATTATATAATGACAGACCAGCTAGATCTACTGTCTCTATTATATTATGACAGACCAGCTAGATCTACTGTCTCTATTATATTATGACAGACCAGCTAGATCTACTGTCTCTATTATAATATGACAGACCAGCTAGATCTACTGTCTCTATTATATTATGACAGACCAGCTAGATCTACTGTCTCTATTATATTATGACAGACCAGCTAGATCTACTGTCTCTATTATATTATGACAGACCAGCTAGATCTACTGTCTCTATTATAATATGACAGACCAGCTAGATCTACTGTCTCTATTATATTATGACAGACCAGCTAGATCTACTGTCTCTATTATAATATGACAGACCAGCTAGATCTACTGTCTCTATTATAATATGACAGACCAGCTAGATCTACTGTCTCTATTATATTATGACAGACCAGCTAGATCTACTGTCTCTATTATATTATGACAGACCAGCTAGATCTACTGTCTCTATTATATTATGACAGACCAGCTAGATCTACTGTCTCTATTATAATATGACAGACCAGCTAGATCTACTGTCTCTATTACATTATGACAGACCTAGATCTACTGTCTCTATTATATAATGACAGACCAGCTAGATCTACTGTCTCTATTATAATTTGACAGACCAGCTAGATCTACTGTCTCTATTATAATATGACAGACCAGCTAGATCTACTGTCTCTATTATATTATGACAGACCAGCTAGATCTACTGTCTCTATTATATTATGACAGACCAGCTAGATCTACTGTCTCTATTATATTATGACAGACCAGCTAGATCTACTGTCTCTATTATAATATGACAGACCAGCTAGATCTACTGTCTCTATTATATTATGACAGACCAGCTAGATCTACTGTCTCTATTATATATGACAGACCAGCTAGATCTACTGTCTCTATTATATTATGACAGACCAGCTAGATCTACTGTCTCTATTATATTATGACAGACCAGCTAGATCTACTGTCTCTATTATATTATGACAGACCAGCTAGATCTACTGTCTCTATTAAATATGACAGACCATCTAGATCTACTGTCTCTATTATATAATGACAGACCAGCTAGATCTACTGTCTCTATTATATTATGACAGACCAGCTAGATCTACTGTCTCTATTATATTATGACAGACCAGCTAGATCTACTGTCTCTATTATATAATGACAGACCAGCTAGATCTACTGTCTCTATTATACTATGACAGACCAGCTAGATCTACTGTCTCTATTATATTATGACAGACCAGCTAGATCTACTGTCTCTATTATATTATGACAGACCAGCTAGATCTACTGTCTCTATTATATTATGACAGACCAGCTAGATCGAATGTCTCTGTTATATTTCGAACATACCAGTTTCATCTACTATCTCTATTATATTTTAGTCCCACTTCCGGCGCCGACAGAGATGGCCGCCTCGCTTCGCGTTCCTAGGAAACTATGCAGTTTTTTGTTTTTTTACGTGTTATTTCTTACACTAGTACCCCAGGTCATCTTAGGTTTCATCACATACAGCCGAGAAGAACTACTGAATATAAGATCAGCGTCAACTCACCACCAGTACGACCAAGAATATGTTTTTCGCGATGCGGATCCTGTGTTCTGCCTTACAACCAGCGCCACGGGATGGTTCCCATGCAGCGACCCAAAAAAACGACTCAGAAAAAGAGGGAAACGAAGCGGTCTTCTGGTCAGACTCCGGAGACGGGCACATCGTGCACCACTCCCTAGCATTCTTCTTGCCAATGTCCAGTCTCTTGACAACAAGGTTGATGAAATCCGAGCAAGGGTAGCATTCCAGAGGGACATCAGAGACTGTAACGTTCTCTGTTTCACGGAAACGTGGCTCACTGGAGAGACGCAATCCGAAGCGGTGCAGCCAGCGGGTTTCTCCACGCATCGCGCGGACAGAAACAAACATCTTTCTGGTAAGAAGAGGGGCGGGGGCGTATGCCTTATGGCCAACGTGACATGGTGTGATGAAAGAAACATACAGGAACTCAAATCCTTCTGTTCACCTGATTTAGAATTCCTCACAATCAAATGTAGACCGCATTATCTACCAAGAGAATTCTCTTCGATTATAATCACAGCCGTATATATCCCCCCCCAAGCAGACACATCGATGGCTCTGAACGAACTTTATTTAACTCTCTGCAAACTGGAAACGATTTATCCGGAGGCTGCATTCATTGTAGCTGGGGATTTTAACAAGGCTAATCTGAAAACAAGACTCCCTAAATTTTATCAGCATATCGATTGCGCAACCAGGGGTGGAAAGACCCTGGATCATTGTTACTCTAACTTCCGCGACGCATATAAGGCCCTGCCCCGCCCCCCTTTCGGAAAAGCTGACCACGACTCCATTTTGTTGATCCCTGCCTACAGACAGAAACTAAAACAAGAAGCTCCCACGCTGAGGTCTGTCCAACGCTGGTCCGACCAAGCTGACTCCACACTCCAAGACTGCTTCCATCACGTGGACTGGGAGATGTTTCGTATTGCGTCAGCCAACAACATTGACGAATACGCTGATTCGGTGTGCGAGTTCATTAGAACGTGCGTTGAAGATGTCGTTCCCATAGCAACGATTAAAACATTCCCCAACCAGAAACCGTGGATTGATGGCAGCATTCGTGTGGAACTGAAGGCGCGAACCACTGCTTTTAATCAGGGCAAGGTGTCTGGTAACATGACTGAATACAAACAGTGCAGCTATTCCCTCCGCAAGGCTATCAAACAAGCTAAGCGCCAGTACAGAGACAAAGTAGAATCTCAATTCAACGGCTCAGACACAAGAGGCATGTGGCAGGGTCTACAGTCAATCACGGACTACAGGAAGAAACCCAGCCCAGTCACGGACCAGGATGTCTTGCTCCCAGGCAGACTAAACAACTTTTTTGCCCGCTTTGAGGACAATACAGTGCCACTGACACGGCCTGCAACGAAAACATGCGGTCTCTCCTTCACTGCAGCCGAAGTGAGTAAGACATTTAAACGTGTTAACCCTCGCAAGGCTGCAGGCCCAGACGGCATCCCCAGCCGCGCCCTCAGAGCATGCGCAGACCAGCTGGCCGGTGTGTTTACGGACATATTCAACCAATCCCTATACCAGTCTGCTGTTCCCACATGCTTCAAGAGGGCCACCATTGTTCCTGTTCCCAAGAAAGCTAAGGTAACTGAGCTAAACGACTACCGCCCCGTAGCACTCACATCCGTCATCATGAAGTGCTTTGAGAGACTAGTCAAGGACCATATCACCTCCACCCTACCTGACACCCTTGACCCACTCCAATTTGCTTACCGCCCAAATAGGTCCACAGACGATGCAATCTCAACCACACTGCACACTGCCCTAACCCATCTGGACAAGAGGAATACCTATGTGAGAATGCTGTTCATCGACTACAGCTCGGCATTCAACACCATAGTACCCTCCAAGCTCGTCATCAAGCTCGAGACCCTGGGTCTCGACCCCGCCCTGTGCAACTGGGTACTGGACTTCCTGACGGGCCGCCCCCAGGTGGTGAGGGTAGGCAACAACATCTCCTCCCCGCTGATCCTCAACACTGGGGCCCCACAAGGGTGCGTTCTGAGCCCTCTCCTGTACTCCCTGTTCACCCACGACTGCGTGGCCACGCACGCCTCCAACTCAATCATCAAGTTTGCGGACGACACAACAGTGGTAGGCTTGATTACCAACAACGACGAGACGGCCTACAGGGAGGAGGTGAGGGCCCTCGGAGTGTGGTGTCAGGAAAATAACCTCACACTCAACGTCAACAAAACTAAGGAGATGATTGTGGACTTCAGGAAACAGCAGAGGGAACACCCCCCCATCCACATCGATGGAACAGTAGTGGAGAGGGTAGCAAGTTTTAAGTTCCTCGGCATACACATCACAGACAAACTGAATTGGTCCACTCACACAGACAGCATCGTGAGGAAGGCGCAGCAGCGCCTCTTCAACCTCAGGAGGCTGAAGAAATTCGGCTTGTCACCAAAAGCACTCACAAACTTCTACAGATGCACAATCGAGAGCATCCTGGCGGGCTGTATCACCGCCTGGTATGGCAACTGCACCGCCCTCAACCGTAAGGCTCTCCAGAGGGTAGTGAGGTCTGCACAACGCATCACCGGGGGCAAACTACCTGCCCTCCAGGACACCTACACCACCCGATGCTACAGGAAGGCCATAAAGATCATCAAGGACATCAACCACCCGAGCCACTGCCTGTTCACCCCGCTGTCATCCAGAAGGCGAGGTCAGTACAGGTGCATCAAAGCTGGGACCGAGAGACTGAAAAACAGCTTCTATCTCAAGGCCATCAGACTGTTAAACAGCCACCACTAACATTGAGTGGCTACTGCCAACACACTGTCAATGCCACTGACTCTACTCCAGCCACTTTAATCATGGGAATTGATGGGAAATGATGTAAATATATCACTAGCCACTTTAAACAATGCTACCTTATATAATGTTACTTACCCTACATTATTCATCTCATATGCATACGTAGATACTGTACTCTATATCATCGACTGCATCCTTATGTAATACATGTATCACTAGCCACTTTAACTATGCCACTTGGTTTACATACTCATCTCATATGTATATACTGTACTCGATATCATCTACTGTATCTTGCCTATGCTGCTCTGTACCATCACTCATTCATATATCTTATGTACATATTCTTTATCCCCTTACACTGTGTATAAGACAGTAGTTTTTTGAATTGTTAGTTAGATTACTTGTTCGTTATTACTGCATTGTCGGAACTAGAAGCACAAGCATTTCGCTACACTCGCATTAACATCTGCTAACCATGTGTATGTGACAAATACATTTGATTTGATTTGATTTGATTTGATTTATATTTTGACAGACCAGCTAGATCTACGTCTCTATTATATTATGACAGACCAGCTAGATCTACTGTCTCTATTTTATGACAGACCAGCTAGATCTACTGTCTCTATTATATTATGACAGACCAGCTAGATCTACTGTCTCTATTATATTATGACAGACCAGCTAGATCTACTGTCTCTATTATATTATGACAGACCAGCTAGATCTACTGTCTCTATTATATTATGACAGACCAGCTAGATCTACTGTCTCTATTATATTATGACAGACCAGCTAGATCTACTGTCTCTATTATATTATGACAGACCAGCTAGATCTACTGTCTCTATTATATTATGACAGACCAGCTAGATCTACTGTCTCTATTATATTATGACAGACCAGCTAGATCTACTGTCTCTATTATATTATGACAGACCAGCTAGATCTACTGTCTCTATTATATTATGACAGACCAGCTAGATCTACTGTCTCTATTATATTATGACAGACCAGCTAGATCTACTGTCTCTATTATATTATGACAGACCAGCTAGATCTACTGTCTCTATTATATTATGACAGACCAGCTAGATCTACTGTCTCTATTATATTATGACAGACCAGCTAGATCTACTGTCTCTATTATATTATGACAGACCAGCTAGATCTACTGTCTCTATTATAATATGACAGACCAGCTAGATCTACTGTCTCTATTATATTATGACAGACCAGCTAGATCTACTGTCTCTATTATATTATGACAGACCAGCTAGATCTACTGTCTCTATTATATTATGACAGACCAGCTAGATCTACTGTCTCTATTATATTATGACAGACCAGCTAGATCTACTGTCTCTATTATATTATGACAGACCAGCTAGATCTACTGTCTCTATTATATTATGACAGACCAGCTAGATCTACTGTCTCTATTATATTATGACAGACCAGCTAGATCTACTGTCTCTATTATATTATGACAGACCAGCTAGATCTACTGTCTCTATTATATTATGACAGACCAGCTAGATCTACTGTCTCTATTATATTATGACAGACCAGCTAGATCTACTGTCTCTATTATATTATGACAGACCAGCTAGATCTACTGTCTCTATTATATTATGACAGACCAGCTAGATCTACTGTCTCTATTATATTATGACAGACCAGCTAGATCTACTGTCTCTATTATATTATGACAGACCAGCTAGATCTACTGTCTCTATTATATTATGACAGACCAGCTAGATCTACTGTCTCTATTATATTATGACAGACCAGCTAGATCTACTGTCTCTATTATATTATGACAGACCAGCTAGATCTACTGTCTCTATTATATTATGACAGACCAGCTAGATCTACTGTCTCTATTATATTATGACAGACCAGCTAGATCTACTGTCTCTATTATATTATGACAGACCAGCTAGATCTACTGTCTCTATTATATTATGACAGACCAGCTAGATCTACTGTCTCTATTATATTATGACAGACCAGCTAGATCTACTGTCTCTATTATATTATGACAGACCAGCTAGATCTACTGTCTCTATTATATTATGACAGACCAGCTAGATCTACTGTCTCTATTATATTATGACAGACCAGCTAGATCTACTGTCTCTATTATATTATGACAGACCAGCTAGATCTACTGTCTCTATTATATTATGACAGACCAGCTAGATCTACTGTCTCTATTATATTATGACAGACCAGCTAGATCTACTGTCTCTATTATATTATGACAGACCAGCTAGATCTACTGTCTCTATTATATTATGACAGACCAGCTAGATCTACTGTCTCTATTATATTATGACAGACCAGCTAGATCTACTGTCTCTATTATATTATGACAGACCAGCTAGATCTACTGTCTCTATTATATTATGACAGACCAGCTAGATCTACTGTCTCTATTATATTATGACAGACCAGCTAGATCTACTGTCTCTATTATATTATGACAGACCAGCTAGATCTACTGTCTCTATTATATTATGACAGACCAGCTAGATCTACTGTCTCTATTATATTATGACAGACCAGCTAGATCTACTGTCTCTATTATATTATGACAGACCAGCTAGATCTACTGTCTCTATTATATTATGACAGACCAGCTAGATCTACTGTCTCTATTATATTATGACAGACCAGCTAGATCTACTGTCTCTATTATATTATGACAGACCAGCTAGATCTACTGTCTCTATTATATTATGACAGACCAGCTAGATCTACTGTCTCTATTATATTATGACAGACCAGCTAGATCTACTGTCTCTATTATATTATGACAGACCAGCTAGATCTACTGTCTCTATTATATTATGACAGACCAGCTAGATCTACTGTCTCTATTATATTATGACAGACCAGCTAGATCTACTGTCTCTATTATATTATGACAGACCAGCTAGATCTACTGTCTCTATTATATTATGACAGACCAGCTAGATCTACTGTCTCTATTATATTATGACAGACCAGCTAGATCTACTGTCTCTATTATATTATGACAGACCAGCTAGATCTACTGTCTCTATTATATTATGACAGACCAGCTAGATCTACTGTCTCTATTATATTATGACAGACCAGCTAGATCTACTGTCTCTATTATATTATGACAGACCAGCTAGATCTACTGTCTCTATTATATTATGACAGACCAGCTAGATCTACTGTCTCTATTATATTATGACAGACCAGCTAGATCTACTGTCTCTATTATATTATGACAGACCAGCTAGATCTACTGTCTCTATTATATTATGACAGACCAGCTAGATCTACTGTCTCTATTATATTATGACAGACCAGCTAGATCTACTGTCTCTATTATATTATGACAGACCAGCTAGATCTACTGTCTCTATTATATTATGACAGACCAGCTAGATCTACTGTCTCTATTATATTATGACAGACCAGCTAGATCTACTGTCTCTATTATATTATGACAGACCAGCTAGATCTACTGTCTCTATTATATTATGACAGACCAGCTAGATCTACTGTCTCTATTATATTATGACAGACCAGCTAGATCTACTGTCTCTATTATATTATGACAGACCAGCTAGATCTACTGTCTCTATTATATTATGACAGACCAGCTAGATCTACTGTCTCTATTATATTATGACAGACCAGCTAGATCTACTGTCTCTATTATATTATGACAGACCAGCTAGATCTACTGTCTCTATTATATTATGACAGACCAGCTAGATCTACTGTCTCTATTATATTATGACAGACCAGCTAGATCTACTGTCTCTATTATATTATGACAGACCAGCTAGATCTACTGTCTCTATTATATTATGACAGACCAGCTAGATCTACTGTCTCTATTATATTATGACAGACCAGCTAGATCTACTGTCTCTATTATATTATGACAGACCAGCTAGATCTACTGTCTCTATTATATTATGACAGACCAGCTAGATCTACTGTCTCTATTATATTATGACAGACCAGCTAGATCTACTGTCTCTATTATATTATGACAGACCAGCTAGATCTACTGTCTCTATTATATTATGACAGACCAGCTAGATCTACTGTCTCTATTATATTATGACAGACCAGCTAGATCTACTGTCTCTATTATATTATGACAGACCAGCTAGATCTACTGTCTCTATTATATTATGACAGACCAGCTAGATCTACTGTCTCTATTATATTATGACAGACCAGCTAGATCTACTGTCTCTATTATATTATGACAGACCAGCTAGATCTACTGTCTCTATTATATTATGACAGACCAGCTAGATCTACTGTCTCTATTATATTATGACAGACCAGCTAGATCTACTGTCTCTATTATATTATGACAGACCAGCTAGATCTACTGTCTCTATTATATTATGACAGACCAGCTAGATCTACTGTCTCTATTATATTATGACAGACCAGCTAGATCTACTGTCTCTATTATATTATGACAGACCAGCTAGATCTACTGTCTCTATTATATTATGACAGACCAGCTAGATCTACTGTCTCTATTATATTATGACAGACCAGCTAGATCTACTGTCTCTATTATATTATGACAGACCAGCTAGATCTACTGTCTCTATTATATTATGACAGACCAGCTAGATCTACTGTCTCTATTATATTATGACAGACCAGCTAGATCTACTGTCTCTATTATATTATGACAGACCAGCTAGATCTACTGTCTCTATTATATTATGACAGACCAGCTAGATCTACTGTCTCTATTATATTATGACAGACCAGCTAGATCTACTGTCTCTATTATATTATGACAGACCAGCTAGATCTACTGTCTCTATTATATTATGACAGACCAGCTAGATCTACTGTCTCTATTATATTATGACAGACCAGCTAGATCTACTGTCTCTATTATATTATGACAGACCAGCTAGATCTACTGTCTCTATTATATTATGACAGACCAGCTAGATCTACTGTCTCTATTATATTATGACAGACCAGCTAGATCTACTGTCTCTATTATATTATGACAGACCAGCTAGATCTACTGTCTCTATTATATTATGACAGACCAGCTAGATCTACTGTCTCTATTATATTATGACAGACCAGCTAGATCTACTGTCTCTATTATATTATGACAGACCAGCTAGATCTACTGTCTCTATTATATTATGACAGACCAGCTAGATCTACTGTCTCTATTATATTATGACAGACCAGCTAGATCTACTGTCTCTATTATATTATGACAGACCAGCTAGATCTACTGTCTCTATTATATTATGACAGACCAGCTAGATCTACTGTCTCTATTATATTATGACAGACCAGCTAGATCTACTGTCTCTATTATATTATGACAGACCAGCTAGATCTACTGTCTCTATTATATTATGACAGACCAGCTAGATCTACTGTCTCTATTATATTATGACAGACCAGCTAGATCTACTGTCTCTATTATATTATGACAGACCAGCTAGATCTACTGTCTCTATTATATTATGACAGACCAGCTAGATCTACTGTCTCTATTATATTATGACAGACCAGCTAGATCTACTGTCTCTATTATATTATGACAGACCAGCTAGATCTACTGTCTCTATTATATTATGACAGACCAGCTAGATCTACTGTCTCTATTATATTATGACAGACCAGCTAGATCTACTGTCTCTATTATATTATGACAGACCAGCTAGATCTACTGTCTCTATTATATTATGACAGACCAGCTAGATCTACTGTCTCTATTATATTATGACAGACCAGCTAGATCTACTGTCTCTATTATATTATGACAGACCAGCTAGATCTACTGTCTCTATTATATTATGACAGACCAGCTAGATCTACTGTCTCTATTATATTATGACAGACCAGCTAGATCTACTGTCTCTATTATATTATGACAGACCAGCTAGATCTACTGTCTCTATTATATTATGACAGACCAGCTAGATCTACTGTCTCTATTATATTATGACAGACCAGCTAGATCTACTGTCTCTATTATATTATGACAGACCAGCTAGATCTACTGTCTCTATTATATTATGACAGACCAGCTAGATCTACTGTCTCTATTATATTATGACAGACCAGCTAGATCTACTGTCTCTATTATATTATGACAGACCAGCTAGATCTACTGTCTCTATTATATTATGACAGACCAGCTAGATCTACTGTCTCTATTATATTATGACAGACCAGCTAGATCTACTGTCTCTATTATATTATGACAGACCAGCTAGATCTACTGTCTCTATTATATTATGACAGACCAGCTAGATCTACTGTCTCTATTATATTATGACAGACCAGCTAGATCTACTGTCTCTATTATATTATGACAGACCAGCTAGATCTACTGTCTCTATTATATTATGACAGACCAGCTAGATCTACTGTCTCTATTATATTATGACAGACCAGCTAGATCTACTGTCTCTATTATATTATGACAGACCAGCTAGATCTACTGTCTCTATTATATTATGACAGACCAGCTAGATCTACTGTCTCTATTATATTATGACAGACCAGCTAGATCTACTGTCTCTATTATATTATGACAGACCAGCTAGATCTACTGTCTCTATTATATTATGACAGACCAGCTAGATCTACTGTCTCTATTATATTATGACAGACCAGCTAGATCTACTGTCTCTATTATATTATGACAGACCAGCTAGATCTACTGTCTCTATTATATTATGACAGACCAGCTAGATCTACTGTCTCTATTATATTATGACAGACCAGCTAGATCTACTGTCTCTATTATATTATGACAGACCAGCTAGATCTACTGTCTCTATTATATTATGACAGACCAGCTAGATCTACTGTCTCTATTATATTATGACAGACCAGCTAGATCTACTGTCTCTATTATATTATGACAGACCAGCTAGATCTACTGTCTCTATTATATTATGACAGACCAGCTAGATCTACTGTCTCTATTATATTATGACAGACCAGCTAGATCTACTGTCTCTATTATATTATGACAGACCAGCTAGATCTACTGTCTCTATTATATTATGACAGACCAGCTAGATCTACTGTCTCTATTATATTATGACAGACCAGCTAGATCTACTGTCTCTATTATATTATGACAGACCAGCTAGATCTACTGTCTCTATTATATTATGACAGACCAGCTAGATCTACTGTCTCTATTATATTATGACAGACCAGCTAGATCTACTGTCTCTATTATATTATGACAGACCAGCTAGATCTACTGTCTCTATTATATTATGACAGACCAGCTAGATCTACTGTCTCTATTATATTATGACAGACCAGCTAGATCTACTGTCTCTATTATATTATGACAGACCAGCTAGATCTACTGTCTCTATTATATTATGACAGACCAGCTAGATCTACTGTCTCTATTATATTATGACAGACCAGCTAGATCTACTGTCTCTATTATATTATGACAGACCAGCTAGATCTACTGTCTCTATTATATTATGACAGACCAGCTAGATCTACTGTCTCTATTATATTATGACAGACCAGCTAGATCTACTGTCTCTATTATATTATGACAGACCAGCTAGATCTACTGTCTCTATTATATTATGACAGACCAGCTAGATCTACTGTCTCTATTATATTATGACAGACCAGCTAGATCTACTGTCTCTATTATATTATGACAGACCAGCTAGATCTACTGTCTCTATTATATTATGACAGACCAGCTAGATCTACTGTCTCTATTATATTATGACAGACCAGCTAGATCTACTGTCTCTATTATATTATGACAGACCAGCTAGATCTACTGTCTCTATTATATTATGACAGACCAGCTAGATCTACTGTCTCTATTATATTATGACAGACCAGCTAGATCTACTGTCTCTATTATATTATGACAGACCAGCTAGATCTACTGTCTCTATTATATTATGACAGACCAGCTAGATCTACTGTCTCTATTATATTATGACAGACCAGCTAGATCTACTGTCTCTATTATATTATGACAGACCAGCTAGATCTACTGTCTCTATTATATTATGACAGACCAGCTAGATCTACTGTCTCTATTATATTATGACAGACCAGCTAGATCTACTGTCTCTATTATATTATGACAGACCAGCTAGATCTACTGTCTCTATTATATTATGACAGACCAGCTAGATCTACTGTCTCTATTATATTATGACAGACCAGCTAGATCTACTGTCTCTATTATATTATGACAGACCAGCTAGATCTACTGTCTCTATTATATTATGACAGACCAGCTAGATCTACTGTCTCTATTATATATGACAGACCAGCTAGATCTACTGTCTCTATTATATTATGACAGACCAGCTAGATCTACTGTCTCTATTATATTATGACAGACCAGCTAGATCTACTGTCTCTATTATATTATGACAGACCAGCTAGATCTACTGTCTCTATTATATTATGACAGACCAGCTAGATCTACTGTCTCTATTATATTATGACAGACCAGCTAGATCTACTGTCTCTATTATATTATGACAGACCAGCTAGATCTACTGTCTCTATTATATTATGACAGACCAGCTAGATCTACTGTCTCTATTATATATGACAGACCAGCTAGATCTACTGTCTCTATTATATTATGACAGACCAGCTAGATCTACTGTCTCTATTATATTATGACAGACCAGCTAGATCTACTGTCTCTATTATATTATGACAGACCAGCTAGATCTACTGTCTCTATTATATTATGACAGACCAGCTAGATCTACTGTCTCTATTATATTATGACAGACCAGCTAGATCTACTGTCTCTATTATATTATGACAGACCAGCTAGATCTACTGTCTCTATTATATTATGACAGACCAGCTAGATCTACTGTCTCTATTATATTATGACAGACCAGCTAGATCTACTGTCTCTATTATATTATGACAGACCAGCTAGATCTACTGTCTCTATTATATTATGACAGACCAGCTAGATCTACTGTCTCTATTATATTATGACAGACCAGCTAGATCTACTGTCTCTATTATATTATGACAGACCAGCTAGATCTACTGTCTCTATTATATTATGACAGACCAGCTAGATCTACTGTCTCTATTATATTATGACAGACCAGCTAGATCTACTGTCTCTATTATATTATGACAGACCAGCTAGATCTACTGTCTCTATTATATTATGACAGACCAGCTAGATCTACTGTCTCTATTATAATATGACAGACCAGCTAGATCTACTGTCTCTATTATATTATGACAGACCAGCTAGATCTACTGTCTCTATTATATTATGACAGACCAGCTAGATCTACTGTCTCTATTATATTATGACAGACCAGCTAGATCTACTGTCTCTATTATATTATGACAGACCAGCTAGATCTACTGTCTCTATTATATTATGACAGACCAGCTAGATCTACTGTCTCTATTATATTTGACAGACCAGCTAGATCTACTGTCTCTATTATATTATGACAGACCAGCTAGATCTACTGTCTCTATTATATTAACAGCCAGTACACTACTGTCTCTATTAATAGACAGACCAGTAGATCTAGCTCTATTATACAATGACAGACCAGTAGATTACTGCTCTATTACATTATGCAGACCAGTAGATCTACTGGTCTATTGGTGTGCAGAAGAGCAGATCTAGTAAATCTATTATATTATGACAGATGAGCTAGATGAACTGCTCTATTATATTATGACATGACAGCTAGATCTAGCTGTCTCTATTATATTATGACAGACCAGCTAGATCTACTGTCTCTATTATATTATGACAGCCAGCAGATCTACTGTCTCTATTATGATTATGACAGACCAGCTAGATCTACTGTCTCTATTATAATATGACAGACCAGCTAGATCTACGGTCTCTATTAGCATGACAGATGAGCTAGATCTAGTGTCTTTACGATATATGACGAGACCAGCTAGAGCATACGTCTCGATGGGTATTATGACAGAACAGCTAGATAACTGTCTTATTATAATATGCAGACCAGCTAGATTACTGTCTTTATTATATTATGACAGACCAGCTAGATCTACTGTCTCTATTATATTATGACAGACCAGCTAGATCTACTGTCTCTATTATATTATGACAGACCAGCTAGATCTACTGTCTCTATTATATTATGACAGACCAGCTAGATCTACTGTCTCTATTATATTATGACAGACCAGCTAGATCTACTGTCTCTATTATATTATGACAGACCAGCTAGATCTACTGTCTCTATTATATTATGACAGACCAGCTAGATCTACTGTCTCTATTATATATGACAGACCAGCTAGATCTACTGTCTCTATTAATATGACAGACCAGCTAGATCTACTGTCTCTATTATATATAATATGACAGACCAGCTAGATCTACTGTCTCTATTATATTATGACAGACCAGCTAGATCTACTGTCTCTATTATATTATGACAGACCAGCTAGATCTACTGTCTCTATTATTATGACAGACCAGCTAGATCTACTGTCTCTATTATATTATGACAGACCAGCTAGATCTACTGTCTCTATTATATTATGACAGACCAGCTAGATCTACTGTCTCTATAATAACAGACCAGATCTACTGTCTCTATTATATTATGACAGACCAGCTAGATCTACTGTCTCTATTATAATATGACAGACCAGCTAGATCTACTGTCTCTATTATATTATGACAGACCAGCTAGATCTACTGTCTCTATTATTTATGACAGACCAGCTAGATCTACTGTCTCTATTATATTATGACAGACCAGCTAGATCTACTGTCTCTATTATATTATGACAGACCAGCTAGATCTACTGTCTCTATTATAATATGACAGACCAGCTAGATCTACTGTCTCTATTATATATGACAGACCAGCTAGATCTACTGTCTCTATTATATTATGACAGACCAGCTAGATCTACTGTCTCTATTATAATATGACAGACCAGCTAGATCTACTGTCTCTATTATATTATGACAGACCAGCTAGATCTACTGTCTCTATTATATTATGACAGACCAGCTAGATCTACTGTCTCTATTATATATGACAGACCAGCTAGATCTACTGTCTCTATTATTTATGACAGACCAGCTAGATCTACTGTCTCTATTATATATGACAGACCAGCTAGATCTACTGTCTCTATTATATTATGACAGACCAGCTAGATCTACTGTCTCTATTATATTATGACAGACCAGCTAGATCTACTGTCTCTATATATTATAGACAGACCAGCTAGAA